>NC_142798.1:13203157-13237507 GCF_049724085.1 Artemia sp. Qi Xiang Cuo | reverse complement strand
GGCGATGCCCGATGAAAAAAAAATCATACAGAAGAGGATTTGGTGGGTTTCTTATAAAAAAAAGTCAAAAATTTGTGTTTCCGGCCGGCAGAACTGCGTATAAAAATATGACGCAAAACTTCCCTTGACGCGTTCAAGAGAAGGTATAACAAGTACCTCAGTGTTAGAAAATGAGGTAACAACCAGGACTAGCGGCAAATCATCATTTGTGATGGAGCCGTGAAGCCTGTAATAATAAAAGAAAAGTGGGAGGAATACAAAACAAAACGTCAAGGAAGAAGTGAAAGCAGTTTTGCTACAGCAAAGTTCGATCTCTGGGTCCCCTATTACAAAGTTAAGGTCAAACCCACTTTGCAATACATGACTTAGAACAAGTATAAACTTTAGGATATTCACTTGTATGAAACTCTTGTGGAAATTTTTACTAATACATTTTTAATATGTCGAACATCGTCCTTTCAATTATCACAGAGTGTTTCGGAAGAAAATACAGCAAACAGGCGGACATACAGTACGCTTAGATTACCTACAAGAGGAGGCACCTTTTAGTCAGTACTTGAACATTTTTGTAAGACGCTGCATCTCATTTTGGAATGGTCTACCAAGGTAGGATATCCTCAAAAACTCGTCACTTGATTCCTTTAAAATGAACTTAAACAGACAAAATTTTAGAGCAAAAACGTGGTTTTGACTTTAATTAAGATAGTTGGGTTTAAAATCTACTACAATTTATAAAGCACATACCATTGCAGGGTACACACAAAAGAGTTTTTTGCATTTATGCTAACTATATATGAACTATGTCACCATCTAATTTTTAGTGTTAAATTAGATGCCGCTAATAGAACACCTCTCCTAAAAAAGTAAAAAACTATTATATTTTACCATGCTTTAGAATACCAAGCACTGCCTTGGTTGAGCCATCCTTGAAGTACATCTTGAAGGTCGTTTCACCTTCAAAACCGCCGTTTGGTAAGGGGGAGATACGGCCCTTCAAAAACTTTACGCCAAAAAGTGACCTCAAAACTCATGCAAAACAATATCAATATAAAAACTACAAATGCAAATCAGAAGAATCGCACAAGAGGATGAAAAGGACCCAACCGCTTGCAGGCCTCATCTTTTAACTTGGAGTCCAACTGATTATGTGACGTCAATATATCAGTTGCATTAAACATTCAAATAATCTTAAGGTTTCTATACCAACGAGGCAAATAAAAAAGATATTTACAATAACGGAAATACAAAACTCTAATATCCTGCATATCACTAGTATTAAAAAATGGGTGCAAACTTGATAGAAAAAGAATTGAATGGTCGCAATATGTAGAATAGAGTTTAGCCACTGCCTTACGAGAATGTCGGCCGCGATTAGGGAGAATTTTAGCATAGCCTGCTTTAGGCTTATTCTTAATATCTGCAAGTGCACTAGCACGGATAGCTGAAATAGAAGAGCAGATGCTAATCCTGAGTCAACGAAACACAGGAGCCAGCTTAACTGAAAAAGAACTACAACTCAAAACACTACTTGGGTTTTTAGCATTGAACACACATTTTTCAGCATTAAGCACGAGGCCAATTTTTTCCAAAAGCTTAGAAACAAACTGGGTAGACTTAGCTAGGGTGAATTTTGAACGGCTAATAACTAATAAATCATCTGCATATGCAATATAAGATAAATTAGTTAGACCCGTAAAACACGACGGAAAAATACGAGAAAGCACAGGGTATAAACAAGCATTAAAAAGGTATGGTGACAGAGCCCCTATGTTCACTGTGCAAGACCCTTTACATGCACCTGACGCATTTAATAATTGTTTTTCTAATGTTCCTCATACTGGCTCCCGCTCCTCCTTACAGGCTGTACTCCCTTGCTTCAATTCTAAATCCATGTTTTTCTGCCCAACTGATAGCACTGAGGTACTTCAAATTATCCTCCCTATTAGTTTTATACCTGAAAATCTTGGATTAAGTAATAAGCTTCTAAAGACCGTATCTCCTTTTGTTTACGAGCCCATCGAGCACATTGCTAACCTATCTTGCACCCCCGGAGTTTTCCCTGATTTACTACAGTCAGTCATTGTTATTCCAGTTCTTAAAAAGGGTGATCCAACTGAGATAGGTAATTATCGTCCAATCTCAATTCTTCCTGTTATATCCAAAGTTTTCGAGAGAGTTATCTTCAGACTTCTGTCTTCCTTTCTGTTTGGCAGTCAGCACTCCGTTTCCTTGATTTCTTCTCACCCATATGGCTTTCGGCCGAAAGTTTCAACTTCTCATGCTCTAATTGACGCCATACAGTTCATACGGCAGCTGCGAAAATGGCATCTGCTACAAAAAGAAAAAAGAAACGAGACATTTTTCCGTGTAAGTGTGTTTACAACTCCCATGTTGAAACAATTATTATCGATTCCAAGACTTTGCACACATAAACCACTTGCTAAGCACATCATTATGATTGTTCATTATTAGAATAGATGAAGAGAAAAATTTCACCCGAGAAGGGCTATAAATATTAAGCGATGAAAATCGCATCAAAAACGTACACAGGGAGTCATTGGGCCCATATTCACCCCCACCCCACCACTTAGGGATGTTTATACTATCAAATGTAATCTGTAATACTTGACTATTTTCGAAATTTCTTGGAATTGCAACGCGCTCCCCATCACTTAATCTTAATTTCGGTTCTAAATAGTAGAAAATGCTTTGGAAATGCAGGTAGATGATTTTGTTCACGATTTCTACAAATACAAATTAAACAGTTTGAGAGCCCTTCAACAACCCCTGAATTATTACGATCAGTGCATTAATAAAGAAACAAGTAAAGGCCGTTACTGAAACTACTTAAAATTCGGTTCCCATGTAACTCAACTCCCTTTTGACTCAAGACTGTTCAACTCAAACGCTTCATTTAAACCTAAATCCAACACAATCTCTTCTTACTAAACCCTCGTTCAAGTCAAACCTTATTCAACTCAACCGCCCTGTAACTCAGCCCACACGCATTTCAACCATTATTCAACTCAACCTCTCGTGCAAATTAACTCTCATTTAACTCAGCCCTATTTAGCTTGATCCCTATGCAACTAAACCCCCATTCAATTCAAACCCTTTAGCAGATTATATTAATTTGAACGGGGTTGAGTTAAAAAGAGCTTCAGTTGCATGGAGGTGGAGTTAAACATGTGTTGAAACGAATGGGTGTTGAGTTAAATCGGTAGAGTTAAACGGGGGTTCAGTTACACACCTCAAAATTTACTGAATACACCAAAAAAAATAATCAACCCTGCACATCCTGAAGCACTTTTTCTATGCAAATGTCAAAGAATGGACTTGAATTCCCGTTAATACTAGAAATTCCGTAGGTAAGAACCTTAATACATTATTCAAGACTTTAAGGCCGCAAGATTTTTTTTTTACTTTGAATCGACAGTAAACGTAATACAATACCTCGTAACAACTATACCTCGATAGAGGAATATCGTAATGCTTACCTGGGGAAATTTTCTTCTTTCTTTGCTTCCATTCCCAATCGTGTCTTTTTTTTTAGTCCAGCTACTTGACCTTCCTAATTGAATTAAAAGGAACAACATCAGTCTAAACGAACTTGAATGATCTAGTAAATATATTTCAAACACATACCTTCGTTTATAAACATTTAGAAAAAGCGAACTTGTCAAAATAGATCTCTCATGATCTAAAGCTAAGGAACCATAATTTTTTTTAGTAAATGGACAGGCAATAAAACATATATAGTTACAAACGGGAAGAGCAAAGCACAAAGAATCGAGTGCCCCCCCCCTGCCAAAGATAAAAAAATCACAAATGTAATTCTACCTGCACATTTCACCCTCATCACAACTGTCTAAAACACACAGAGTGGGGGATGGGGTCCAGACATCAGTTTAAAGAAACCTTAAATCAACTTGTAATGCGTTCTCTCGTTTGCTGATACTCCCTCCCCGGGAAAAAGACAGTTACAATTTCTAAAATGTAGGAACTCGATACCCCAGAGAACTAAAAACAAGCATCAGAGAAAACAGATTCCATACCGTTCCCTCCCATTTACCTTACCCCTCTTTCAAAATAAAAACTGGAAATAAAACAAAGAAAAAATTATAGGACATAAATTTTCTTTTTTTTATTTTTTTTTTTTTTTTTATTGGTTATCAGACGCAACCCAATTCCCCACGGGTTTAAGATAGAAAACCTGCAACCCTCTTATGTATTATAAAATATTAAAATGTTGATTGTAACTCGACTTTTACTCTAAACTTTCGGCAACAATTAATCTTGAGAAAACACTAAAATATCTATACTTGGCCCAGCATTCTTACCTGCAGTATTTTTTTTTATATAGAACTCAGCATTAATAATAAGCAAGCTAAATAACTAAATTATAGCATATATGAGGGGGAGGTGGGTACGGATGAAACGGTCCACAAGCACCAATAAGGTCCCATGAAAAAGTTGTAACAAAACTAATATATAAGAATACCCATATACTTGGGTTTCATATACTTTGCATTCGGTGTCAGTCACACTCATAAAGAATTAAAAGGAAGCAGGATAAGAAGGGGGATTAGGGGGAAGGGAGATTAAATGGAAGGAAGGAGGCCCTATCCAAACCGGTGCTGATCTCCGTTTCATGGCCCCTCAGCCAGGAAGTGTAATAGGGGCCTGGGGCAAGCCATCGTGTGCTTTAGCACATCCCTCCTGCTGAACGAACAATTAGTTGATTCTCTTTATCATTTTCTCTATACAATCGGTGCTATTTTAAGTTGAGAGAGAGAGAGAGAGAGAGAGAGAGAGAGAGAGAGAGAGAGAGAGAGAGAGAGAGAGAGAGAGAGAGAGAGAGAGAGAGAGAGAGAGAGAGAGAGAGAGAGAGAGAGAGAGAGAGAGAGAGAGAGAGAGAGAGAGAGAGAGAGAGAGAGAGAGAGAGAGAGAGAGAGAGAGAGAGAGAGAGAGAGAGAGAGAGAGAGAGAGAGAGAGAGAGAGAGAGAGAGAGAGAGAGAGAGAGAGAGAGAGAGAGAGAGAGAGAGAGAGAGAGAGAGAGAGAGAGAGAGAGAGAGAGAGAGAGAGAGAGAGAGAGAGAGAGAGAGAGAGAGAGAGAGAGAGAGAGAGAGAGAGAGAGAGAGAGAGAGAGAGAGAGAGAGAGAGAGAGAGAGAGAGAGAGAGAGAGAGAGAGAGAGAGAGAGAGAGAGAGAGAGAGAGAGAGAGAGAGAGAGAGAGAGAGAGAGAGAGAGAGAGAGAGAGAGAGAGAGAGAGAGAGAGAGAGAGAGAGAGAGAGAGAGAGAGAGAGAGATAGAGAGAGAGAGAGAGAGAGAGAGAGAGATAGAGAGAGAGAGAGAGTGAGAGAGAGAGAGAGAGAGAGAGAGAGAGAGAGAGCGAGCGAGACACAGCGATAGAGAGAGAGAGAGAGAGAGAGAGAGAGAGAGAGAGAGAGAGAGAGCCCCCCAACATAGCCCCTCAGCAGAGGAGTGACTTGCACAGTGAACAAAGACTGCATGGAAAAAACTTTTGTGGACTATACCAGCACAACCTTGAAACTTGCCGCAAATAGATAAAGCTCCATCATAAGCTTCCCCCTTAAGTATTTTAAATTGATTCCTATTTCTAATGTTTATCCTTTTGTATCACTTTCAGGGACAAACTTTAAAAAAGTCTCCACAAAAGATATTTTTATCGTCATGACCTTTGCACATAAGCTTTGCACCTAAGGTAAATTGCTCTACTCCAGAAAAGCCACAAGTTTGATTGGTGAGAACACTAAACATTCTGCCTCATTTATTTGATGGACAAATTGGGATTGATTTAATTCACCACAGGTTTCAATTATGGCATTTTGTATCTTCAAACTTAAATACAAGCCACTTAAAATACAACTTGTGACATGTGCCTTCAATGATTCATCCCCGCCATTTATAGGATACTGAAAAAGGGCCCGAAAATTGCCGTCATTTTCACTTGTCTCCTCTAAAGACAATGGGCCTTGATCTTTATGTCCTCTGAGTGGAAGTTCCTGACGGCCACATAAAATAATGGTCTTTATTATTGGGATTATTTTTTTGCAGTTTTTAGCAATTTGTAGTTTTCTACCAAGATCAACATGAGATGCTACATCAGGTGTTTTCTTCTCAAGAACAGACATAAAGTTCCGAGCCATAATATAAAATTTTTTGTGGTAATCAGCTGATTTGTGAGAGCAAAAATAAACCCTTTACTTTTTTCCACTGAGCAAAGTTGAGCTGAACTAAGTCATCCCTAAGTTCTATGACTATCTACCTTAGTTTTGTCATAGGAATGACATATGGATGGATGATAGATAGACTTATCTATCAACAAATGAAATGACATCATTTTTATACAATCCTAAAAAGGGCTTATGCCAGATTTACCCTCACTCACTCTGACTATCTGTGTTGGCTTGTTCTACAATTAGCATATGGCTAGATATCCAGCTCAGGGGGATTCTGGGCATTTTTAAGCAAAGTTCATTTTACTTTACTGGATGCAAAGTTTATTTTATGGTAAGTACCTAAGCAATGGTCTAACCATGCACACCTTTAAGCAGTGGACAAATAGTGTTGGTATGTATGTAGGGCAAGGTTTGTTCTCCAGTAACAGTCTAATCATAAGTACAATTTGAAAGATAAAGATGCCTTTAAACAATTGTTTGCCTGTTATTTCAAGCAAATTTATGGTCCTATGTCAAATTCTAAATTCTTGGTCAACTTTCTATGCAACCTACTGCAAAATACTTGTAACTGCAATTCAAAATCAATGGAAGTTTATTTTACTTCACTGGATAAAACTAAAGCTCTGTTATCATATAGGCCTATGTCAAAAATATTACAGGTCTGAGCATTAGACCCAATTCTGGTTTCAATAACAGAATTATCAGAAGATGATGTACCTGCCTTGATGCTGCGATTTTAACAAGATACAGATTCAGGTTGTTAAGGTGCAAGTCCACTACCACTTGTTTATGAGTCTAAATGTCACTATTCACTTGGCTCTAGCTATCAATCAACGGTTTGTGTTTGAAAAAGTCTATAGTTGTTTTTTTCTTTTTTTAACATGATATATTACTATTTAAAAAAAATGCTATAGAAATATATATAAAAAATTAAAAATCACAAGCGCAATTTAAATAAAGCTCTATGATGTTAAGAGATTATAGTGGCACGTGGCTTGGCGGCAGCCTGGTATTGTTCATAACTCCATTTTAATAAAACAAAAACTACGTTGCCATTACTGCGTTCACACCTTGTATGAGGTGTAAAAAGATGATTAGTAGCTTTCCATTCACTATCTCCCCTGTTATTTACTTTTATTTATTCATATTCTTAAACTTCGAATCTAGAAAAATAATTTGTACATTGGTTTTGATCAATCATGGTTCCTGTTTTGTCTAGATGATTCAGTGCTGTTTGTCGCTGAGGTTTCTATTTCTGTGTCCAGAATATTTTGTGGAATGTCACCTAGACTTATGTCGTGGACTGATAGGTTCTCACTTTTGTGGCAGGTATATTTGGGGAGAAAATATAAGGACTTATAACCACCAGTTCAGCCAGAGGACATTCTCCAGAAACGTTTCCGATTTGATCCACTTCCTAGTCCTGTTCATTCCTTGAGTTCACATCAGTATAGAAAACGAACTGTCAATTCATTCAGCATTTATTTCCTCTGATACATTATAAGATTTGTTTGTTTGCTTTGGCAGCCAAAGATTAATAAAGACTTGTGTTAGTGAAGTGCTGTAAAATCTGATATCTGGAAGAATGGGTACAAGCAAGGCAAAGACCAAAGATTCACATGCTGTATCTTCACTCTTCCTTCTTTCCTGAGACCTATTCATTCCAGGCTGGCCCTGTCACGTGATAATCTAACTGAAGGCACGAGGGGTATAAAATCTTCATATTGTTCCTAAACTCAAAATATTTTCAATGGTGAGTTTGCAACCCATTCTGTCATTTGGCTGTAGTATTGTGCTGTAACCCAACCTGACATTTGGTTAGTGTTCTGATTTTTCTAACTCCCTGCTTGAACCTTTTCTTTTCTCCACTGGTCAAAACAAAGCAGTGTAATATAACACCACTTTCAACAAAAAATAATCTAAACATACTGAGACTTATCTCATTGGTAAATGTAGCATATTAAATTCAAGGATTTGAGTTCTTTTCCAAAGGAAGCAGTCAGAGTGTCTCAGTATCTGCCAAGGGGTAGCATAATGTTAGAAAACTTTCAATTGTATAAAACAGAGGAATCGTAGCAACCTAAAAGCTGGGTAATGTAACCTTCACTGATCTTCAACCAGTGGGCCCAAAATGGCTACAGTGTTGATGGCTGTAATCAAAAATGTTCTTTTGTCAAATGATTTGGTACATAGATTGAACTGCCAGGTGCTACTCTACCCTGACACAAAATGGTGCAACTATAGTAAGGCATTATCTACTATGAGAAAACCTTCACATATGAAATGGAGCCCAGCAAAAGCAATGATAATAAATTTTGTACAATCTTAAGTTAACTGCAAAGTCTGAAAGATTATTAGAAGGGTTATATGTTAGTGAACCTGTTGTTTGATAGACTCACTCAGCAACTGTGATGTTAGTGACTGCAGAAAACACAAAATCGGGTGGTTGTCAGTGGTACAGTAACAAAACTCAACAGTCAAAGGCATACTTCCACGAACAGAGCGCACAATCTTTCTGTTGGACAAACCTCATCCATGGAGCTGTTTCCTTCTCTGTAGTCCAGTAAAAAAGCTTAGGCAGCCAAACCCAAACTATTTGTACATGCAACTGGTAGTAACATACATGTCAATCTAGCCTTCAAATTATAGTTTATATACATAATGTGAGAAAAGGAGGTTCGAAATTCCCCAAAAAGGCTTAAATAATGGTTTGATAGCTTGATTGATACAGGTGTTGGAAGTAGCTTGGATCACAGACTAATTCGGATCTCTTGCAATTCTTTTAGACCTTAGTTCCTTAAGTGCCTCCAGAGGTAAAAAGGGTTTCAGTTAATAGCCTCCAATCTTCTTTCAAATGAGTTGCTGTGTAGATATATCCTCAGTATACCCCTTCTGGCTTTGCTTCTATATTCAAGCATTCATAGCTAGGCCCCCACCAGGGGGGGGGGGAGGTTTGAACTCCACCCAAAAATTTTGTTATTACGCTTAAAAACTTAAAAAAAATTTAAAAAACAAAATTTTTTTTTAATTTTTTTATTTTTTGTGTGACCCCCCCCCCCTCACCTCCCTTTGAAAAATTTAGTAACACCCCACTCCAAAAAAATAATATCCTTGATAAGACCCTGATTGATATGTTCTTTTAATTTTATTCTTTAACAGTTTAATAAAAGTTGAAAAAAAAGAAGCAAAAAAATTTGTTGATCAGTGAAGTGGAAAATTATGCTCTTTGAATGGGTACAATTTAAGATTAAGATGCTTGACCAGAATTTTGTAATTTGTCTAAAATTTTGCCGTGTTAAAAATGAAAGAATGCATTTACCATTTTTCTGCAATAAATTCGAGAAAGGTTTTTCTAGTGGATCTTTATCCAGTGTTCCTTTTTTGCACAGACATATTTTCCTCACAGGGGATTAGTCTTTGTCCAATATTAATGAACACTCCTTAGCGTCTCATTTTTCTGATCAGATTTTTAGGTGAGCCAGTAGTTCAAAGATATTTCATTTGTTTTTCCTATTTTGATTGCCACCTCTCAACAAAAGCCAAGGCTCAGGACATTTTACCTCTTTATGTCAATTTTAATTTGTAAATCTTATCACGACAAAAAATTAATTGAATTCATTATTTTTAATAATAATTATAAATTTAAGTCTGTTTGATACTTTGAACAATCACCCTATCTGAATAAATGAAAAAAGGTTAAAAGCCAACACCTACTTTTCCAGAAATCTTAGAAAAACCGTTTAAATTCTCCAGTTTTGTGGAAGAGATAGAGATATTCAGGCTTAATCAAAATTAAATAATTAAGAAGCAAAAGTTTTTCTTGTTTAACAGAGGAATTTTTTCAAAATTTAGGAGATGTATTTGCATATATTAAAAACCTTATAAATTAGGATTGAACAAAGTTGTGAAACTAAAAACAATTTTGTTGTTCTTTAGTTAAGCAAAAGGCCTATATTGCAAGGTTTCAATTTTATAACACACAGATTTTAAATGTTTATCACAGGTCGGGACCCTCTCGAGGGAGAAGGAGCAGGGGTGGGAAGGCTACTTCAAATACCTTCCCAGGACATACTTTAGCCTGTAGACCCAGCCCTTCCTAAACTAGCCCCTTTCCATGATAGCCAAAAGTAGCTAATGTATAATTTTACCATAGGCATATAATTCTACTTCAAATTCTTTTAGCTATCTTTGAAATGGTTTAGTTTAGGAAAATTAGACTGTCCGGAATGGTTCTACAGGATAAAGTATGTCCTGGGAAGGTATTTTGAAGTACCTACCTCCACTACTTCTTCCTCTAGAGGACAAACGAAACTCAGAGAGGAGAGAAAGTAACAAAATGAAAAATAAAATCAAAAAGGGTGAAAAAACGAGGATTTTGTCAGCCAGTGTCTGTTCTGTCTTTGTACAGTAAACTTCGAAAGGTTTTATTTTCGTTTTTTTTTTTTTTTTTTTTTTTTTTTTAGCATTGAGGACGACTTGGCGGAGGTCCTTGTCGAAATATTTGCTTATATTTTGTCATGTTCATGGTTCGCTGGCTGACAAAATCCTCGTTTTTTAGCCCTTTTTTATTTTATTTTTCATTTTGTTACTTTCTCTCCTCTCTGAGTTTCGTTTGTCATGTATAGCCAGTGTGGTCTAAGAATGTATTTTCCTCTAGAGGGTCCTGACCTTTGATGACCTCTAAATATATCTGTGTTATAAAAGTGAAACTTTGAAAAATAGATCTTCAGCTCAAATGAAGTATAACACAATTGTTTTCAGCTCCACAACTTTGCTCAATCATAATTTATAAGGTTTTATAAATATACATATAGGACATCCACCACATGGCTAATATGGGAGTTAAGTTCATTTGTGATGCAAATGGATGTTAGATATGCAATTATAGGCATATATTTGCACATTAGAGGGGTGGGGGTATATAGTCTGTGAATAAATAGTTTCTGAGAAAATCATGAATTTATTAGAAAAACTGGAAAAGCAAGGAAAGAATAAAAGATAAAGGTTCTCCCCCTGCAAAATGTGTAAACTAGGATCATTCTGCATATTATAGAGTAACAATTGTTTTCTTAATAAGGTTCCTTATGTCAGGCTGGACTCCTAGCCTTAAAATACTGGTTGGCCAGTTGCCTAATTTAAAGATTATATATACACTGTCAAATTAGCCATCTGGTGGTATCCCATGCAAATACATTTCCTAAATTTGGAAAAAAACATTGATATGGCTTAAAAATCTACTCAAATATAAGGAACTGCATTTTCAGAACTAAAGTCATAGAAAAAGAAACTGAAAACTAAGGTAAAATGTTGTTTTGTCAAAATTTCAATTGGTATAGACCTGTTATGTAGGCAAATTTTGGGATCATCTAAAGGGAGGAGTTGAGGTAAGTACTTCCAAACACCTTCCTGGGAGAAACTTTAGCCTGTAGACCCATTCCTGAAAGTTTCATTTTCCTAACCTAAAGCCTTTGGTAAATATTTACCAAATCATATTATTGAATTACAACTAAAGTGAATATACCACTTGATGCCTTTTTTTTATGCTCTTTACACATATAATAATGATTTTTGTTGGAAATGAATTTCAGCCCCCACCCCTATATATACCAACTCTATATATTTGCACAGTCGGGGGTTGGGGGACAGCTTAAACTTACCACAAATGTACAACAAAAATAAAATTAACCCCCCCCTGAAGGTGCAAATGTATACTCACACGTGGTCTATAGAAGAGTGGGGGCTAAACTTCATTTCTAACAAAAATGATGATAAAATTCTTCTTTAGCTACTTTAGGCTATCTTGGAACAGGGTTAGGTTAGGAAAATGAAACTTTCAGGGAGGGCTCTACAGGCTAAAGTATGTCCCAGAAGGTATTTTGAAGTACCTAGCTCTACTCCTTCTCCCTCTAGAGGGTCCTGAAATTTGTTGGTATAAATTTAGAAGTGTGGCTCCTGATAAGGAGACATGTTAAGAAAACAATTCTTACTTTAAAATATGTATAATGATCCTAGTTAACATATTATCCAAGGGGAGAGCCATCATAATCAAGCCTTTCCTATAAAAATCCTTCTTTTACCAGCTTAAAAGAAAAAGTCAATAGTACACATCCATGCTGACAAAATGCATAAATCTTTTGAAATTGCTGCCATCAATTGCCAAAGAATATTTGATATATATATTATTAATTCATCCTGGTCATTTTTAGTTATGTTTTTTTTTAATGAGTGGTTGCAAAAACACAAAGTATTGATACAATCCCAACTACTTACAATTCAGAATTGGAGATCTGAGAACCACATGGCTGGTTATCTTGTTAAGTTTTACGGGAAAACTTATTTTTCCCAATAAAGGAGCCAGATTATCATTTGTAACTATAGGCAACTAAGATCTACAAAGCTGATATTCATCAGCCAGATCAAAAATTGCCTGGCACCATTCAATGCACCAGCCAATAACTTAATTAAATCATCTACACCCGGAGCAAAGCAGATCCAGCCTGGACCTTAATTTGCTCCGAAGTGCGAATTAAGGTAAGGTAAATCTGTATAATTCAATCTGATTGTGAAACTGCTAGATCATTCTAGAATCAAAAAACGTAATTTTTGTAAATATATTAATAATATTTAACATCAATTATGTTTTTATAAAGTATTCATATTTTGGTTTATTTTTTATTTTATAAACTGTTTTCAATAATTAAAAAAAAAAAATAATACAAAACTAAGAATTAAAAGGATGAATGCCAAATATAAAAAATATATAGGATGAAAAATCATTCAGCACAAATTTAAAAACAGAAAAAAAATTTATTTAAATCATGTATTTTTCCTCATTTGTTTTTTTTGGAATTTGGAAAAAAAGAGGAAAGAAGTGAGGATAAAGGTTGTAACCCTTGAAAATATGTTAAATAGGATTATTTTTAAAATTATGAAGTAATAACTGTTTTCTTTAAATGTCTCCTTATGACCAGTAGGCAACTGGTCCTAAATTTATACCAAAATATTCCCTTAATTTTGAGTTATCAGTTCGTTTTTCTGTGGCTTTATCTCTGAATATGAAATTATTTTTATTTGAGAAGAATTTTAAGACATAGTAATGTTTTTTTTTCTTCAAAATTTATGAAAAATTTGAATATATTTAAAACAGTATAAATTAAGATTGAACAAAGTTGTGAAGCGAAGAACACTATTACTGTATTTTAGCTAAGCAGAAGATCTATTTTGCAAAGTTTCACTTTTATAACACACAGATTTTAAAAGTTTGTCAAAGGTCAGGACCCTCTAGAGGGATAAGGAGCAGAGGTGGATAGGCTACTCCAAATACCCTATAAGTGGGTGGGTGCCACTGAAGTTATCAAACTAAAAACTAAGGTAAACAACAATGTTAATTACCAAAGATATACTATGATCTTTATTTTTCTCCAAATCAAGGAACAATTGTTTTTTCAGAGAAATTATAATCAATTGGGAAACTTCTTACAGGCAGACATTAACAGACGATGTACCTTTTTGGCATGGAACAAATGAAATAAATTTGTCATCTGACCGTATTGGTAATTAGAATAGACCTGTAAAAGAGATAGGATATATTTTTTAACTATATTTGAAGCAATTTTTAGGATATATACAAAATCACAAAATCAAGATTATCTTTATCAAGATTCATTAAGAAATCTAAAGAGTAAAAATACACACAAAACAGAACACATAACTGATTTTTTTTTTCATAACTGATATTACAGGCTTCGCGGCTCCATCACAGGTGATGATATGTCCTGGTAATTACCTCAGTCCCGGTAATTCACTCATTTTCCAACACTGAGGTATTTGTTATACCTTCTCTTGTGCTCGTCAAGGGAAGAATTTTCCGGGATTAACTTTGCCGGCAAGCTATTCCATGTGGCGACCGATCGTCGGGCGAAAATCGTTTTCAGATATTTTTGGCGAAGAGTACCCTGCTCAAGGTAGAGCTGACGAGTTGTACTTCGGGGAGTTGATCGCAAGGCCTTTGCTCTATCAGGAGCGAGCTTCGATAGCTCCTCTGATGGAGGGTTATACATGTACTTGTAGAAAACCGACATGAACGCCACGTCGAAGCGTTCCTGGATGAACTGTGGGGTTTTAGCTACAGTGTTGCCAGAAGTTGCTGCACAAACTGCTTGATTTTGAATCCGTTGGAGTGGAGCGATGCGGCTTTTTGGTAAACCAGCGAGAGAGGACATGCATATTCCATGACAGGTCTGATGTACAAAATGAATATTGGCAGAATGTAAGAACTGATGTAAGAGATATAAAAAGTATCACCAAATAAATGGCTTAAAACTATTCAAAGCCACACAATTAGAAAAGAAAAGAAAGAATGAAAAAGGTAACAAACCTTTTAAGCCACTCATTCTTGAATATATTTGGATAAAATGATAGCCCTTAAAGGATTGACGTCACTCTTTTAGTTGAGAATCTTCTTTGGAATTCTTGAAAACCAGTGTACCTTGCTTGACAGTAACTTCGCTTTCCTTTATTCTGAAAAGTCAAATGGCATTCAGATACCAGACACTGTCTTGATTGAACAAATAACTCTTGTTTGCACATGTCAGAGGTTTTTGGATTCGGTCTTAAAACTGAGTAGAACAATGTTCAACTTTCAGCCAATCATATTCATGGAAATTAGCAACATCTTCAACCCCATTGTTATGAAAAAAAAAAGAAAGAAACAAAAACAAATTATAGTAGAAATTTATATTTATTTCTTTCCAATGTGTTTGTTTAATGTTATATGCTCATTTTTGCTTTTCTTTTATTACTACTGTTCTAAGACCATAATTAAAGAAAAAGCTAAGATGGCTGGGTCACGTTTTACAGATAAATCTTAATATGTTGCAAAAATACCTTGCTCTTGGCAACCCATCCAGGGTAAAAAAAAAAAAAAAAAAAAATCAGGTTGTCCTCAAACGGAGTAGAAAGAGGCTATATAGAAGTGTTAAAAGAAACAAGTAAATCAAAACAGATAGAGATAGAGAAGGAGTTTGCACACCAGTGCGGACCTCAGGTGACTGGTTGCTGTGATGAGTTGTTAGTAGTAATACTTGTTAGAGCAGTAAGTTATGCTATACATATCCAAACATAAATTTTCTGGGTTGTAACATTTATATATATATATATATATATATATATATATATATATATATATATATATATATATATATATATATATATATATATATATATATATATATATATATATATATATATATATATATATATATATATATATATATATATATATATATATATATATATATATATATATATATATATATATATATATATATATATATATATATATATATATATATATATAAGCTACATAATTAGTCCATTGTGATAAGCCCTGGATACGACCTCTATTTACCTAGCAAGTATTCTTCAATTATTCTTTCAGTTTTAAATCATTAAATAGTTTAAGAAGCAATCTATCTCCTTTTTAGGAGAAATATAATTAATTCAAAAACGAAATGAAAACACTAAATTTATTCTAAGAAAAGAAATGATTTCTCATTAAAAAATGATCAGTGATTTACATACATATGCACATGCCCTGGGTATACTCCTTCAATTTGCCTGGGCAATAGACTGGAAAGTAGTCCATACTGTCCCACTACACAAAGGAGAAAACGAGTTTAAACTTATAATTACCAGCCAATCAGCATCACCTCTGCTATTGTAAAAATCTAAGAAGGTATTTTAAATAACGCCGTTCTCATTTATCTGATCAAAAATAACCTCCTGTAAAAAAACACGACATGGATCTGAAACCAAGCACACTCGTTAATATAAATCTGATTAACTTGTACAATTACATAACCCAGCTTCTTGACCAAGGCCTCCAGTTGATACGCTCCAGCTGAACTTTTCTAAAGCGTTTGATAAAGCCTGCCATAAAAAGCCTCCATTCAAAACTGAAGGAAACTGATAAAGCCTCCATTCAAAACTGAAGGAAATAAGAATCGAAGAAGATTTTATGAACTGGATTATACACTTTTTGAATAGAAGAACGCAGCGGGTCAGAGTCTTTAGTGCTAAACTTAGTAAAAGACTGGTAAGACCAAAATTAGAGTTAGGAATGCGCGCTGCAACACCGATTAATAAAACAGACCAGATGACCCTCAAATCTGTCAAAAAGACGAACAGAAATTAATTAAATAAAACAACAGAATGCATAAACAGGCTAAAAAAAGAGGATGCATGCCAAGTGCTGAGCCTCAAACTGATAATCCTGACACAACATCGACGAAGAGGTGACACGATAGAGACCTACAAGTTGTTCAATTATCATGACAACCACTTGCTACAGCTTGCCCAGTAGTCAAAAACCAGGGGTCATTCAGCAAAGCTGTTCCACAAACATGCAAAATCAAGGAGAAGGAATCATTTCTTCTCCAGCCACATCATTAGCCTTGGGAATGGTCTGAGCAAAACGACCGTTTGTTGTTTCAGTTCACCAGCCATTGAAGCCACAATCTTGACATGGAGAGCTAAACTAAACCATGGCTCATGTAATAGGATGCAGGATATATCATCAGTGACTAGTGGCAGTGTTATACTGACTAGTGACTATAATGTCAGTGGCAGAATTATCAATGACTAGCGTACACTGGGCTTGTCCTTGAATTACCCAGGCAATTTAAGGTGATATAAGGGAAATATAAAGCTTCCTTTGCTTCACCCTTTTTCAACATTATTTAGTTATTTTCAAAGACAACACTACCATTCCATGACGTACAAAATAACAGCTCAATAGAGACAAATCCTTTTATTGGACATTAAAAACAATAACATATCAGATAAGCAGATCAAGCTTATCTGCTGAGGACGGCCACTGTGTATGCGACCAAAATATCTTGAGATTTTTTTTTATTGTTTTCACTGTCTAATATAAGTATTTGTCCCTATTGACCTGTTATTTGTACGTTAAAATTAGTTGTTTTTATTTGCAGCCTTAAACACGTATCAGAAGAAAAGTTTCTCAAAGCCTTCACTTAATATTCAGAATTAAGTCAAATAAGAATAAAACATAATTACTATACAGCATTAGTTTTTAATCGTCCAATTGTGAAATCTAGTAAGATTCATAAACAATAACAAAGTAGAGACGAAAACATTAAAACGCAGGAAATACGCAACATCACTTATTTCGATAACACAATTTTTTCAACGAAAATCGCTAACTTAAACTTTTAGATTCAAATATAACAATTAAAACATTACAGTAGCAATTAAACAAGCTTTTTTCTTTTGTTTTACTCCTTTCTTTTACATCTTTTGGTCTATTTGTCTTCTTTTACTTGTCGCACTGAGTATAACTTGTGAACATAAATTAGTGACAACATAATTTAATTTGTGTAATAATAGATTAAATACCCTGACGAATGTCCTGCCGAGGATAGGTGGGTATGAAAGGTTGGAGCTGTTCTGGTATTGTAAGATGGATTGGTGTCTCGCTCCTTCAGAAGTTCCCTCCTCCGTCCCTATCCCCGACAGGAAAATCCTGCTTGCGTGGCCTCATATTGACATCAGCGTAGACCTTTAATAAATTATTTGAAAAAATTACGTTTTCTAAAGAGTTAAATAGGCTGAGTCACAATTTCGAACCTTAAAACGTACAGGGATTAGGAGGTGCAGTTGGGGGGGCTGCCGCCCCCCAAACCCCCGCTTCCGTATATGAAAGGGGCTGTGCCCTCCTCAATGCCTCGCTCTTTACGCTAAAGTTTTTATTGTTTAAAAAAAGAGTTGTGAGAAAGTCAAACTTTAGCGTAAAGAGCGAGGCGTTGAGGAGGGCACAGCCCCTTTCATATACGAAAGCGGGGGTTTGGGGGGCGGCAGCCCCCCAACTGCACCTCCTAATCCCTGTACGTTTCAAGGTTCGAACTTGTGACTCAGCCTCTTTAACTCTTTAGAAAATTATTTGAAAAAAAACTACGTTTTCTAAAGAGTTAAAGAGGCTGAGTCACAAGTTCGAACCTTAAAACGTACAGGGATTTGGAGGTGCAGTTGGGGGGCTGCCGCCCCCCAAACCCCCGCTTCCGTATATGAAAGGGGCTGTGCCCTCCTCAATCCCTCGCTCTTTACGCTAAAGTTTTTATTGTTTAAAAAAAAGAGTTGTAAGAAAGTCAAACTTTAGCGTAAAGAGCGAGGCGTTGAGGAGGTCACAGCCCCTTTCATATACGGAAGCGGGGGCGTGGGGGGGAGCCGCCCCCCAACAGCACCTCCTAATCCCTGTACGTTTTAAGGTTCGAACTTTTGACTCAGCCTCATTAACTCTTTAGAAAACGTAGTTTTTTTCAAATAATTTCTGCACGTTTTTGTACAGTTTATTACTTATTATTGCTTGACTAACTGTTAGCTGATCTTTTCAGGAGTTGAAGATGGGGGGCTGCCGCCTCCCAAACCCCCCACTATTGACGATTCTTGTGTTAAGGCTTTTAATTCCTGAATACTCAAATCAAATGCACAGTAAGATTTTCTTTTTTCAACTTTTCTTTGAGCATGCGGGTATACAGCATGTTATCAAAGCAGTGGAGACTTACCTGTAACCTGAAGGCCTACTGTGATATTCTTCTAGAGACGCCTGTTGAGCCGAAGGATTTAATAGATTGGATTTAAAAAAGAAACTGAGTTTCTTTTTTAAACTTTAAATTCAGTATATAAAAAATTTTCTCTGACAGGAAATCGAACCCGGATCTTCCGCCTGACAGTCTGGAACAGCGACCATTGTACCACAGAGACATTTGTTATATTATTTTATTCTATCGTATCTATTTTTGACACAAGCAAATTCCCACAAAACTTGATATTTGGTTTTTGGAAAATAGGGAAGGAAGGATCGGACTGAGCTGAAATTTTGAGGATAATCTCCCAAGCCCCAGGAAAGCTTATTCTCTAAATTTCAGCCCCATCGGACAACGTTAAAGGGGGGATGTCGTGGGAAAAATTAACATGGGCTCTTATAGGAAAACGAGGTTTTTCGTAAATGTAAATTCGGGGGATAATTTTTTCGGTCTGAAAATATCAAAAGGCCCTAACAGGTCGAATTCCGCTTCGAATGAGTCCTCATTCACCAGGATCCGTTGCCAACTGTGGCCTGTAGAGGCTGATAAAAAAAAAGAGAAATGAACATTAAGTGGCTATGTTTGTTTTTTGGAAAACAGGGAAGGAGTGATCGGATTGAGCTGAAATTTCGAGGATAAGCTCCCGGGCCCTAGGAAAGCTTAACCTCTAAATTTCAGCCCAATCGGACAACGTTAAAGGGGCGCTGTGGTCGGAGGGTCGAAACTTCCGGCCCACTTTTACCCATGAAGATAAAGTCGGAGGGGGTGAAATTTTGCACGTTTCTTAATTGGAGCTTGGGCTACAAAATACGATCACCGCTGTCTCTCTGCGACCGCTAGGACCGGAAATCGCTTAACATTGTGGTGGGTCGCCTCTTTAAAGAGGCAAAAGTGTGCCTCCTTGACGTAGTTTTTTTCAAATAATTTCTGTACGTTTTTGTACAGTTTATTACTTATTATTGCTTGATTATTTGTTAGCTGATCTTTTCAGGAGTTAAAGATGGGGGGCTGTCGCCTCCCAAACCCCCCGCTTTTGAAGATTCGTGTGTTAAGACTTTTCATTCCTGAATACTCAAATCAAATGCGCAGTAAGATTTTCTTTTTTCAACTTTTCTTCGAGCATGCGGGTATACGGCATGTTATCAAAGCAGTGGAGACTTACCTGTAACCTAAAGGCCGACTGCGATATTCTTCTGGAGACGCCTGTTGAGCCGAAGGATTTAACAGATTGGATTTAAAAAAGAAACCGAGTTTCTTTTTTAAACTTTAAATTCAGTATATAAAAAATTTTCTCTGACAGGGAATCGAACCCGGATCTTCCACCTGACAATCAGGAACAGCGACCATTGACCCACAGAGACACTTGTTATATTATTTTAGTCTCTCGTATCTATTTTGGACACAAGCAAATCCCCACAAAACTTGACATTTGGTTTTTGGAAAATAGGGAAGGAAGGATCGGATTGAGCTGAAATTTTGAGGATAAGCTCCCATCCCCAGGAAAGCTTATCCTCTAAATTTCAGTCCGATCGGACAACGTTAAAGGGGGACTGTGGTGGGAAAAATTAACATGAGCTCTTATAGGACAACAAGTTTTTTCGTACCTGTAAATTCATATAATAATTCTGACAATTTGAATCTTTCAAACAGCACTAACAGTCGAGTGTTTGGTATAACCCTGTCCTGACTAACCCAAATTTAGTGTTGACTCTGAGTTGTTGGTGGGGCCAGTAACAAAAAAGAGAAATGCACTTTGAATTGTGGGATTAGTTTTTTGGAAAACAGGGACGGAGTGATCGGATTGAGCTGAAATTTCAAGGATAAGCCCCCTGGCCCTAGGAAAGCTTAACCTCTAAATTTCAGCCAATCAGACAACGTTAAAGGGGGGCTGTGGTCGGAGGGTCGAAACTTTCGGCCCACTTTTACCCATGAAGATAAGGTCGGACTGGGTGAAATTTTGCAGGTTTCTTAGTTGAAGCTTGGGCTACAAAATACGATCACCGCTGTCTCTCTGCGACCACTAGGACCGGAAATCTCTTAACATTGTGGTGGGTTGCCTCTTTAAAGAGGCACAAGTGTGCTTCCTTGATTTTCCTAACCAAATCTGTGACTACTAACAGCGCTACAGGATGACCTTCAGGAGTGACACGTTTCAAGGAAATCATAGTCTAGTAAATGACACAGTATTTGCACTGGATCTGATGAATGGATAATTTTTCTGGGTTTGATTTGTCTTCATAGGCTTTTCTGGGCTGAAAAACCTCTTCCTAGCTAGCTTATCTCTTATGGGTTGCTTCCCAGTAGCATTATATTTGTAGCCATGAATATATGATGAGTCGGAGGTAATAGGCTTGAGATTGTCTGTGCATGATTTCGACTCTCGTTGATAAGAGAATCACCAAGTGTGGAAAACCATGTTGTGACCAAGATGGACCCATGATTGCACAAAGCCTACATTCAACCAGGGGTCCCAGGGACTTCTTGCAGTCCGGTTTTTAGCTGGCTGAAGCGCTTCGTGTTGAATTAAGAAGATGTGTTAGTCCCTGTCCTTTACTGGTTCTGGGACCATTACTTTTCCTGAGGCCATAATTATTTCAAAGATTTGAAAAAATATGAAAATTGCAACTTGGAATGTTACAACGTTAAAAAACATTGTGACTGAACAATTTATATGCTTCGAACTGTACTTGTTGGGAGTTTCAGAAACCCATAACCCAGAGGTAGGAAACATGAAATTAGGTGATGTAGTGACCCAGATCAATTTTACTTACAGCTACAGGAACAAATAGAAAGAGTCGCAGGTTGAAAAATGGTATTTTTATTAGGGGATTTTAATGTACAGGTTGGTAGGAATAGGAAAAGATGGTATCCTAGCCTAGGTAAATTTAGTGTAGGAAAAGAAAACAGTAAAGGTTTCAGACAGCTGCAATTTTGTAGATATGGCAATCTAGTTATAATGAATATAGTATTAGGTCATAAAATGGCCCATAAATTAACACGGTATTCACATGGTGGCAGAGCAGCTAACCTTATTGAATATATTATTGTAAACCAAAGAATGGCAGGATTGATACAAGACACTAGGGTAAATAAGAGTGTCATTATTCATATTGAAAGTAAAGATAACCATCTACTAATGACTAGGGTTAATTTAAAGCTGAAATAAAGGGAGGGTAACTACCCTTCGGGAAGTTATGACCTAGGTATACTCTAGGATGAGAATTTGAGATAAACGTTCTAGGAACAGTTGGATACTAAAGTAGAGAGGTTAAAATTTGACAATGTAGAAGATGGATAGAATAATTCTAGGACAATA
This sequence comes from Artemia sp. Qi Xiang Cuo, assembly GCF_049724085.1. Lineage (NCBI taxonomy): Eukaryota > Metazoa > Arthropoda > Branchiopoda > Anostraca > Artemiidae > Artemia > Artemia sp. Qi Xiang Cuo. The sequence continues at coordinate 13,215,384 of NC_142798.1, read as the reverse complement.
ATTTATGAAGTCGCTTATAGTGTCTTAGGGAAGAAAGTTAGAAACGCAACTAGAAACATTAGGAGAAATGTTCTATGCTGAATAGAGAGGAGGAGCCTGTAAAAGGCTCATCATTTGAAAATAAGAGGAATGTAAAAAAAGAGTAAAAAGCATTAAAATGTGAATTAAGGAAGTGTGAAGTGGAGGCCTCAAATAAAATTTATGCCAGACGGCATAATAGTAAAATATTCTACAGTCATGTTAATAAATTGAGAAGAAATGATGAATATAGGAACAGAGCCAGAATTAGTGATAAGGAAAGAGTTAAAGACAGATGGGCAGAACATTTTAAGAATGTGCTAAAACATGACAGAATCATAGGAAAAGATATAGAAAAGAACGAAAAAGTTTGTGAAACTTTGGATGTGAAGGAAAATTTATTTTGTGAGGAAGAATTAGTGACAGTCCTAAAAAAATTGTAAAATAATAAGGCCCCAGGTGCTAATAGCGTGGTAAATGAGGTTTTTTGAATATGGCGGTTGTGAGGTTAGAGATATATTACTAAAGATTATGAACATGATTTTTTAAAAAGGGGAAGTACCTAGAGATTTCAGAAAACTCTAATTAAACCCCTACATAAGAAAGCAATTATAGAGGCATTAACCTGTTTTCTGTGAGAAGCAAATTACTTAGTATGATGAACATTTTTCAACTTGGAGACGCTGTAGATAAATTTTTAACAGAAGAACAGTGTGGTTGTAGGATGGGTAGACGATGCGTCGACGAAATATTCACCCTTAGACTAATAATTCAGAGGTACCTGAGCCATCAAACGCCTTTAGTCCTCAGATTTATAGACTATGAGTAAGCGTTTGATTCAGCTGATTGAACAGCTTTGGCAAAGATTCTATCCTTAGATGGTATACAAGATCAATACACTCAAGTGATTAGTGCTATGTACAGGAATTACATTTCATGGTTAAGGTAGGAAATAAGGTTAGTAGCTGGTTTTGTATTAAATTAGAAGTTAAGCAGAGTTGCTTTCTATCCCCATTTAAATGGATCATGATGATGGACGTTGTCTTAAGAGCACAGCAAAGGCAATGGAAGAACCCAGAATCAAATGGAGAGGTAAAACTCCCCTAGACTTAGATTATGCTGATGCTTTAAGCATCTTAGATGAAAATTTTAGCAAAATGAATGAACTTTTAACTTTTAGAAGGTTTTGCAAGATCAGGGTGCAAGAATAGGTTTGAAATTAATGTTTAGGAGGCTAAGTTGCTAAGGAAGATGTCTACAAACCAAAATTATAATATTAGAAGCTACAGTGATGACAGTGTTCAAGTATGGTTGTGAAGTATGTTTTTTTTTAACAGAGGAGGAGTTGCCAGACGTTTTCCAGAGAAATTGGCTTCAGATTGCTTTGAAAACCCAACAGACTGGCTGTATCTCAAACAGTAAGCTGTACGAAAAATGTGGTTCAATCCTGCTTTCTAGGGCTATAATGCAAGAAAAGATGAGATGGCCAGGACACCCTCTAGGGATGAAAGATGACATATTGCAAAAGATTGTCCTTGTCGGCAAACCATCTAGGACCAAACGAAAAGCAGGTAGTTCATGAGTGGGTTAGAAGGATGTCACAAGGAAAGTTAGGAAAACAGGAACTTCTTGGGAGGGTGTAAAGAGGGAGGCATTGAATAGATTGGGGAAGAAGAGGAACGTGGGAAGCTGTGTTGGCCACAGGCGGCTTATACAACTTGTAGTAGATAATAATACAAGTTGTATAACATAGCTTGTGAATATAGATTTGTCTTCCGAAGCCATTTACACACAAGTATATGGACTGAAAGTAGCTTGGAGTAGCTAGGATAAAAGTAAACTATCATGTGTGATCTTCCAGAGCTAGGAAAATTGTATGGTCCAGTGAAAGAAAGGGATACACTGTCTTTTTTTAGACCCTATTCCTCATCAAGAGAAAGAATTCCCTATAGTTATGCAGCTAATGTCCTTAAATTCATAGAGTCTACTACCAGACCAAGATTTACCATTAGTTCCACTAGGGTCGGACCTAGGGGCGCAATAAATTATCACTGAGTGATTTTTTCTTAACAAAAACTAGACTGATGTGATTTATCGTCAAATTGCAAGGTGCACTCTGTCGCCGCGGTTCCTGTTCACACAAAAGCGATTTTAAAACAACATAGGAATTCCTTGGCCACTTATGAACTGTCAGATGTCTTCCAAGAATGGCAGCTGAAAGTTTGGTATCACCTCTCTCTTTCATTACTTTTGACTCATCAGTTGCATTCTGTTCAGTGCTTCCACTATCCCTGAATTTTCGAGAATTTCTCCAAAAATCTCGCAAAAACGGAGCAGCAAAAACGCTTGGGCCTAGAAGCGTCAAATCTGTAATTCCAGCCCTGTCTACTACTTAAAAATTGTATGAAATTTTTTTGAAGCTTAAACAACTTATAATTTTCAGTTCTTGACAGGTCAAAAGATAGAGCTATACAACCAAAAGGATCAGTTTTTACATACACTCATGTCTAATAGATTTTAGTTTAGAATAAACATTAGCATATAATTATGGCTTAAAATTCTACTGAAATAACAGGAATCACACTTTTAGAAACTAAGGTCAATGGAAAAGAGACTGAAAACTTAAAACTAAGGTAAAAAAAAATTGTTCAGAATTTAGATGAGTTTGCCTGTCAAGTGTAGAGTTTCCTAAGCCCTAGAATAACAAATGGATACACCTAGTAGCTTTGGAGTACCTTTCTACTGGATCAATTCCTAAAAGTTTCATTCACCTAACTCAACTAAATTTCAATATAGAAAGAAGCCCATAAACTAGAATTTTACCAATCAAAGACAGATGGTAAGAATATTTGGTGAGGAAGGCAAGACATAGCTGAAGTTGGAAGTGAGTGCCTCAAAGTACAGTCCTGGGGCCTATTCTTTTTAATATATATGGAAATGGTATGCCTACAATCCTTGACAATACAGTAAACCTCTGAGCAGATGACTCAAAACTTGTTTGTTGAGCAGACACAGCAGAGAGTATTCAGTCAATCAAACAAAACCTCAATATATTAACACATTGGACTAATACTTGGGAGCTGGAATTCAACATAAATTAGTGCAAGACTATCCATCTTGGGAAGAAAAAACCATACACCCAGTACAATGTGAAGTGTAGTGATGGATCCTCCAAAAATATCTTCAGTAGCCATGCAGAAAGAGACCTTGATGCACTAGTTGACAATGAGGTGAACCCAGTCAATAACACTGACTTAGCAGCTCTAAAATCACTCTAGCAAAGGGTAATAAAAAGCAATAAAGGTCACTACAATTTCCCTAATGGTATTCATTGTTTCTCTAGAATAGAGAAATACTATCCCTTGCTACATGCAACATGAAGATTCACAAAAAACTTGAGGTTGCTCTCATAACCTTTTCAAAGTGACCTTTACCAGAGGGGATGCATTTAAATCATCAGTGGACAAGGTGTGGCTCAACAAACCTTGTTCCACAATCTGAGACATCACAGGCAAGTCAGATCACTACCATTGCTGAAACTGGTGGATACAGGATTCATCCTATTGCTACAAGTGTGGTAAAGTGGTTTAAGGTAATATATTCAAAAGGCACTGATTAAAAATTATAAAATTCAATAAACTTTATAATTAATAAGTCAACAATGTTTTGTTTTCTTTGTTAATGAGCTTCTTGATCTGTTAAAACTATCAGACCAATATCTGATTGTAAAAGAATTTCTGACCTGTTGGACATTAAATATTATTTTAAAATGATCCATGAATGTAGAAAATAATAGAAGTAAACATAATAATCTGATTAATAAAAACATGTTGCATATTATAAAGTAAGAATTTAGGTGTTAGAGCATTTCTTTTTTCTTTTACAAACCTAAATCCCATGGCTACACATGGGACCATAATGGACAGGAGGGGGGGCAATTTTGAGTAAAAAAAATATTATATCTGGAAATAGCATAAAAAAGATATTGAGCAGTGTGTTTGCCTACTTTAGTTATGGAATCTTGTATATACTTACCAAAAATGAATCCTGAATACCATTAACTGTAAAAGTAGACACAATAATGGGAATAATAAGAACATGCTGCATATTGTAAAGTAAGAATATTTTTTTTTTTTTTTTTTTTGTCTTGTACAAACCTATATTCTAGGTATTAGGGGCCATAAGGGGGAGGGACCTTTGCAAGTGAAAAAAGTATTACATTTGGAAAGAGCATAAAAAGAGCTGTCTGGGGGCCCTCTGCCATAAATTTATTAAAAATACAACCCTAAATGTTTTTTTAAGCTGTCTGAAAACATGTTTTGGGAAATTATTCTATAATAGATATAGAGTACCAAATAGTAAAAAAGCAAAGGTGAAGTAAGCCTGCCCTAAATCTTCAATAGCACATTTTTCTTCAAGTGGTAACAAAAAGATGTCACTGTTCAGTAAATACCCTACTTGGTTAATTTCAAAAATATTACACAATACATAATAAATAATAATCACATGAAACAGTCTCATAATTAAGTTGACAGTCCTGCTTATATACCTTCCAGTGGTGGAGGCTTACTGGCAGATTCTTTATACCCAGCATCCATGGCATGTATCTATATTTTTTAAGATTTATCTTATTTTATGAAACCTTAAACAAAACTAGCACAAAGCCAACTCTAATTTTTGCAGTTTTGTTGTGTATTTAGTAAAAAATTAAGGTAGGCCTAAAATGTACTACTCTATTTCACCTAGCCCAATTTTAACCAGGTTAATTCGTGCTTTGGGTTAAAAATTTCTGAGTGAAACATCTATTTAGACAAGAAAAATACAATTTCTGGACTGACAAATGACTCCGCCTTCTTAAAACTTGATTGGTTATTCTGTGAGAAATATTAAGCCAATAAAAAGAACAAATACAGTTTTAATTGCAGCATTTTTTTTACAAGTAAAGTACGTATGTTGCTCTTTGGTTTTATCCTCTTTTTACTTATTTCTCTTACGGATAAATTGTTTTGATTTGTGGCTTTGGAAAATTGAATGAAGTGTATTTATGAATTGTTCCTTGTCCGATATTAAATTAGTTTCAGTATTTCATTGGGTAACGTTAGATTCAAGTTTTTATTTCCCCTCATCTATGTTCAAGGCTGACAGCGTTCACACACTTTTCAACCAGAAACATGACCACGGGGGTCTTGTGACCTTCCCTCTTAAATCCTAAACATTTCCGAATTTCTGGGCAATTCAAATTTAAACTATCCAATAAGTTTGTTTTTCTATGATTTCATCTTTTAGTCGTTTCTTTACAAATTTGAGTTTCATCTTCTATCAAAATTTTGTATGCTTTTTGCCTTAACTCAAAACTTTAATTTTATTGAAGACCCTACCTAATGGTTGTGCTTGAAAAAGCTTAATGTATTGATGGTACTCGCATTAGAAAAAAAAATGCCTTTGATCGGTGAAGTTGACATACAATAACAAAGGGAAAAAAGATAAATTAATTTGAACATCAAAATCTATTTGATAATGGATACTGAAATATCAGTTGCAAGTCTGAAAATATTTATCTTATTCATCCATTTATCATATTAATTATTTATTGGACGGGTCTATTTATTTTAATAACACAGCTGGAATTCTGTAGAATTTGTCACTTAGGTAATTTCCCTAAAATTCTAAAAGAATCTAGCTTACTAGTACTAACAGAGTAATATTGGCAAGAGAGAAACATATTTGGATGGAATCAAATGACTCCTTGAAAAAAAAGAAATAATTTCTTCTTGTGGAGATGGGACAAATACGACTTCAAAGAAAGAAACAAATAATTTCAAATAGCATGTTCGAATATTTTGGGGATTATAAAATAAGGCTTTTGAATTAACTCAGATGTTTTTGGAAGGTTAAAGCGGAGTTTGATTCAAGTGGAGCGACATTATCCTGTAGTAATAAACTTTGTTCAAGATTCAGAAGGGAATGCAACATCCTTAAAGGTTTAAAAAATTCAAATTGCTTGGGGAAAACTTCTATCTAAAAATAACGCGCCCAAACTTTAATTTATCAAACGCTAAATTTTGTTTATCAGGATTCCAGTTGAATGTTTGCAAATGCTACACCAACCCTTAAAGGTCTTGTCTCAACTCCAATTCCATTTGGTCAGATGCCTACCTTCTGTGTTTAGGCACCTATTAGCAATTTTTTTTCTAATTTGGAAAACCCTTAAGATTTAGTCTATTGGACAAGCTAACTAGGCCAAAGCTAGCTGAAAGATATCAGAAAAGACTTGCTAATGTATTTAAAGTAAGGCATAGACAGCTTGTCTCTGTGAATGGCTAAGCTGGCATAACTTTTTCAGAATTTGTTGCCATGCTGTACAAGCAAAAGCATGACAAAGTGATGTCAATTATATTGAAAAGTTTTGCAGTGACCTAATTTAAAAAACAAGATATGGAGTGGCTTAGCTGGGACAGGGACGAGAATCATAAGCAAACACATGCAATCATTTTGACTAAAATGCATAAGAAAGATTCTCTGATTTATCTTTGACTAACATGTATGCTCTTATTTGTAGATATTTCAAAAACTTGAGTCATAATCAACTTGTTACCAAAGTGATAGCTATTCAAAACCTGTGGCATCAGCATGGGGGGGACGACTATGGCCCCCCCCCCCGCGGTTTTTGTCCCGCCATCCACATTTTGAAAAAAATTTAGTAATTTTATTCAAAAAGCCCTTTTTTGTATTTTTGTTTTAAAACAATAATCGAATACACTAAGAAACCTGCCCCTCCCCCTAGATATTGAAAAACGTCTTTTATCCCCTGTGCCTTAAATTTTGTAAATTTACGCCACTCTTCAAAATTCTTTAAAAAAAACATTATCAATTGTGTTGTTGTTTAATTTACAAAGGCTCAAATAAAGATTTGTCTAATTTTTTTTATTTACTATTTGACTAACAAAAGATTAAAAAATGTGTTGTATGTATAGACACACTTGTAGAATATATTGATTCACCTCAAAGATAAAAATATTTGCTTAAAGAATAAGTTCTGATTACTTTACGTTAATTTAATTTTTGTAATATTTTTGGATCAACCGGTGAACAGAGCTACAGCTATGTTACTGCTTTAAAGATGAAACAAGCAGTTTAAAATATTAGATGTCTCTAGTGTCACAATACTATTAAAGCCAATTTTTATATTCATTTCTTGTATTTTTAACTGGGAAAGCTGTTATTAAATTATATTCTTAATACCAACTCTTCTGGACTATTAACGTAGTGATTACAAAAGATAGGAACAAACTGTAGGACAATAAGAACAGTACTGAATTTCATTTCTGACATATTTCCCCTTTGTAGCATGTTTTTTTTTTTATTTTGTCTGAGTAACTGCAAATCATGTCACGGTCCTCCGAGGTGATACGCAAGTAGGACAAATCAGCCATACTACAATTATTTCAATGGCTTTTACAAATGCATCAAATAAGTTGTTCTATAGATAGCATTCATTCATCCTGGTCATTGTTAATTCTGTTTTTTTTAATGAGCAGTGGCAAAAATAAAAAATATTAATAAAATCTCACCTAAATACAATTCAAAATTGTAGATCTTACAACCACATGGCTGGTTATCTTGTTAATTTTTACAGGAAAACTTATTTTTCCCAATAAAGGAGCCAGGTTATCATTTGTAACTCTAAGCAACTAAGATCTACAAAGCTGATATTCATCAGCCAGATCAAAAATTACCTGGCACCATTCAATGCACCAGCCAATAACTAAATTAAATCATATAAACCCAGAGCACAACAGATCCAGCATGGACCTTAATTTGCTCCATAGTGCAAATTAAGGTAAATTAAGGTAAGGTAAATCTGTATAATTCAATCTGATTGTGAAACTGCTAGATCATTCTAGAATCAAAAAACGTAATTTTTGCATCTATTTTCATAATATTTATCCTCAATTCTGTTTTTAGCAAATATTTAGATGTTTGTTTATTTTGTATTTTATACACTGTTTTCAATCATTAAAAAAAAAATAATACAAAACTAAGAATTAAAATTATTAATTAAAACTATAAAAAAATATATAAGATGAAAAATCATTCATAACAAATTTAAAAAAATAAAAAAACATTTATTTAAAGCATGGATTTTTTAACATTTGTTTTTATTGGAAGTTGGAAAAAAAAAGAGGAAAGAAGTGAGGATAAAGGTTGTCACCATTGAAACTTTGTTAACGCGTATTATTTGGAAAATTATGAAGCAAGAATCATTTTCTTAAAATGTCTCCTTATGACCAGTAGGCTACTGGTCCTAAATTGATGCCAACATTTTCCCTTAATTTTCAGTTATCAGTTCATTTTTCTATGGATTTATGCATTATTATGAAATTCATTTTCTTTTATAATAATTTAAGAAATAGTAATGTTTGTTTTTTTTTCAAAATTTAGGAAATATTTTAATAGGCTATATTTAAAAAATTATAAATTATGATTGAACATATTTGTTAAGCTGAGAACAATTTTGCTGTACTTTAGTTAAGCAGAAGATCTATTTTCCAAAGTTTCACTTTTATAACACACAGATTTTAATAGTTTGTCAAAGATCAGAACCCCCTAGAGGTAGAATGAGCAGAGGTGGATAATCTACTTCACATATCATCCCATGACAAAAATTATCCTGTATACCCAACCCTTCCGAACCTAGCCCCTTTCCAAGATATCCAGAAGTAGCTAGTATAATTTTACTATCAGCTTAGAAGTCTACTTTAGCTACTTTTGGCTATCTTTGAATAGGGTCAGGATAGGATAATGACACTTTCAGGGATGGGTCTATAGACTACAGAATGTAATGGCACGGTATTTTGAAGGACCTACCTCCACTCCTTCTTCCTCTACAGGGGCCTGACCTTAAATGACCTCTAAATATCTTTGTTTTAAAAAGGTGAAACTTTGAAAAATAGATTTTATGCTTAAATGATGTAGCCTAAAACATAATTGTTATCAGCTCCACAACTTGGTAAAGTTATCCCAAATCTTATTATTGAGTTAGGACTAAAGTGAATACACCATTTGATGCCCTTTTTTATGATAATTAAAAATAAAACAAAAATTTCTAACAGAATTTAATTAACGCCCCCCCCTATCCCGGCTAATTCAGGGGTAGGGATATAGGCCTATCCGCGAGGGGGGGGGGGGATGAAATTCATTTCACATAGAAATTATTATTATACTCATAAAAAGCATAAAATAAAAGCATCCAATGGTGTCGCCTATTCACTTTAGTCCTAACTCAATAATATGATTTAGTAAAACTTTACCCACAACTTTGCTCAATTACAATTTATAAGGTTTTAAAGATATGCAAATACATTACCTAAAATTGGAAAAAAACATTGATGAGTCTCAGAAATCTATTCAAATAATAGGAGTTTCATTTTCAAAACTAAGGCCATAGAAGAAGACACGGATAACTGAAAAATAAGATGAAATATTGTTTTGTAAAAAATTTAAGGAGTATAGCCTAGCCTCTGTTATTTCTCCTCTTACCATTTTGATACAATCTACGTTAAGGAGTGAAGGCAGGTAGGCTACTTTACTTCACATCCCTGAGAGATACTTTAGCCTGTCGACAAATCCCTGATAGTATCATTTTCCTAACTTAAACCTTTTCCAAGAGAGCCAAAGTGGCTGACGCAGACTTTTATCCAAAATTTAGACTACTTCATATTTACCGAATAGCCTTCAGTTAAACCAGGGAGAACAATGGATTTAGGATACAATTCTGGGTATATATTTGCACATTAACAGTGTGGGGGTGTGTACTCCATTAATAGATTCGTTAACCATAGAAACAGCATAGGCCTGCAGCTTTTATTAACTAAATTATGCCTAATTTACTGAATTATCATAAATTCTGTCAGAACAGGCAAACAACTAGGCCTAAACATTTATTAAAGATACAAAGAACTAAGTGCTTACTATTTTTCTAATAAAATGACTAGTTTTCAGCCAGCCCCCGGGCTGGCTGAAAACCAGCTATTGAGCTGATTTAAAGAATGGCTTCCGGAAACTTATTGAATATGATGGTATAATCAGGGGTACTACCAGCGCAATAATAAAATCCAGATTTTTCTTCCAATACACTCGTAAATTTCGAAAAAAATCCTAAAACACATTTTTTTGCGTACTGGTGCTTTGCCTTGGCCCGTACAATGACATCAGTCACCAAAATACCGCCGTACAGGATAATTCAAGAAAACGCTATCCACAGGAAAGCGTCGTATTTATTGCGTATACTATTTTGAAATTGATATTTTTTGGGGCTTAGGGGGGGGGGAGGTACCTAGGTTAGTTTACTTATTTAATTGTTGCTATACCCAACACCCAGCCCCCTTTTGTGCAAATATGTAGCCCAAATTTGTTTCTAGACTATTATATATTCATCCTATTTTTTTTATTTCATTAGCATTAACCAAACCTGACTTTCAAGGAGGCACACTTGTGCCTCTATTAAGAGGCGACCCACGACAATGTTAAGCGATTTCAGGTCCCAGAGGTCCCAGAGAGACGACGGTAATTGCGATTTGTAGCCCAAGCTCAAACTAAGAAACTTGCAAAAATTCATCCTCCTCCGACTTTATCTTCATGGGGTAAACTGGGCCGGAAGTTTCAATCCTCCCACCACAGCCCCCCTTTAACGTTGTCCGATTGAACTGAAATTTAGAGGTTAAGCTTTCCTAGGGCCCGGGAGCTTATCCTCGAAATTTCAGCTCAATCCGATCACTCCTTCCCTGTTTTCAAAAAACCAAATATAGCCACTTAAATTTCACCATCATTTCTTTTTTTTTCTTATCCACGCCTACAGGCCGCAGTTGGCAACTGATCCGGGTGAATGAGGACTCATTCCAAGCAGAATTCGACCTGTTAGGGCCTTTTGATATTTTCAGACCGAAAAAATTATCCCCCGAATTTACATTTACGAAAAACCTCGTTTTCCTATAATATCCCATGTTAATTTTTCCCACCACAACCCCCCCTAAACATTGTTTGATCGGGCTGAAATTTAGAGGATAAGTTTTCCTGGGGCCTGGGATCTTATCCTCGAAATTTCAGCTCAATCGGATCACTCCTTCCCTGTTTTCCAAAAACCAAATATCAAGTTTTATGGGAATTTGCTTGCGTCGAAAATAGATTCCATTTACTAAAAAACAATTACAATTCTCTTTAGTCCAGCGGTTGATACTCCAGACCGTCAGGCGAAAACTCGGATTCGATTCATTGTCAGAGCAAATTTTTTATATACTGAATTTAAACTTTAAAAAAGAAACTCAGTTTCTTTTTTAAATTATTTGAAAAAAATTACGTTTTCTAAATAGTTAAAGAGGCTGAGTTACAAGGTCGACCCTTAAAACGTACAGGGATTAGGAGGCACAGTTGGGGGGCTGTTAAAGAGGCTGAGTCACAAGTTCGAACCTTAAAACGTAAAGGGATTAGGAGGCACCCTGTACGACGTGATTTGAGTATTCAGAAATTAAAAGCCTTAACACAAGAATGTTCAAGAGCGGGGGTTTGGGGGGCGGCAGCCCCCCAATTTTAACTCCTGACACGATCAGCTAACAGTTAGTCAAGCAATAATAAGTAATAATCTGTACAAAAACGTGAAGAAATTATTTGAAAAAAACTACGTTTTCTAAAGAGTTAAACAGGCTGAGTTACAAGGTCGAACCTTAAAACGTACTGGGATTAGGAGGCACAGTTGGGGACTGCCGCCCCCCAAACCCCTCGCTTTCGCAGCCTTTAAATAAAAAAAAATTCTTTAAACTGAAAGTAAGGAGCGACATTAAATCTAAAAACGAACAGAAATTATTCCGTATATAAAAGGGGCTGTGCGCTCCTCAACGCCTCGCTCTTTACGCTAAAGTTTTTATTGTTTAAAAAAAAGAGTTGTGAGAAAGTTAAACTTTAGCGTAAAGAGCGAGGCGTTGAGGAGGGCACAGCCCCTTTCATATACGGAATAATTTCTGTTCGTTTTAAGATTTAATGTCGCTCCTTACTTTCAGTTTAAAGAATTTTTTTTTATTTAAAGGCTGCGAAAGCGGGGTGTTTGGGGGGCGGCAGCCCCCCAACTGTGCCTCCTAATCCCTGTACGTTTTAAGGTTTGACCTTGTAACTCAGCCTCTTTAACTCTTTATAAAACGTAGTTTTTTTCAAAAAAT
>NC_142798.1:13166234-13202657 GCF_049724085.1 Artemia sp. Qi Xiang Cuo | reverse complement strand
AAAAATCTAATGTCCTAATTTGAGCAAAATATCTATTCTGTAAAATTTCATTCACTCACTGAACAATATTACTTGACCATAAAAAGATACTATACTGAATTTGAAACACTCAATCAATCATGGACGCCTGCCAAAAATATTGCAGGGAGACGGGAACCAGACTATCAGTGGTGAAAATAGCACCAAATACAACACTGCCTGTCCATAACAAATAACAAACGCACAAAAAACAATCGGGATTTTTTTTTGCAAGACAGTGTTGATAATGTGAATTTATAGTGAATTTGAAAATTATTAATTTGAATGAATATTTTTAATTTTTTGGTTTCTTGTTGACAGGGGGTTGTGAGTAGGTTATCTTTTATATATTTGTTGTCATTGTACAGAGGGACGATATATTCATTCAAATTATATCCACTGTCTTGCAAAAAGATTTCCATATTGTTTTTTGTGCTTATGTTGTTTGATAGCAGTGGTGAAGGGAGGAGGAGAAGGGGAATACATATGAAGATAAAAGGTTATATGCACAATTAAATTCTCAAGGAAAAAAGAAAAGTACTTAATTTTTACATACCAAATGAAGCAAAATTCAACAAATTTGTAAATGGTGAAGATTCCTGGCAAAAAGATAAATTCCTTTAATGAATAGCCTACTTATTTTTTTACTGCCAACACTCAAGAATTTAATTTAATTCTAATGAAAAATACAAAAACATGATGAAAATATAATACTTCAGAAACAAATTTAGGTTATATATTTGCAAATGGGGGGGAGGGGGTTTACCTGGCCTCAACTACCCTCCCACCCCAATTATTGTAAAAATATATATCAAAAATTATATAATTCTAATTTATTCTGTCACCTACCACTTGTTTTAATCTGATTTTAATATAATTTTTTATTAATACATAAATAAAATAATTTCTTAGACAACACTGATTTTCCATTAAAAAAAAAAAAAAAATTTAAAAAATAAAAACGGGTTTTAATTTTATATAAGTCAGTGAAATACAAAACAATTAATTATACACAAAAACTCCGAATTTTTCGGCCCCACGTCCGGGAGCCTTTCTCAACGGAAAAAAAAAATATAAAATGAAACAAAAAAAATTTTTTTTTGCATGGAAGTGTTTATTTAATATGTGAGTTTTGTTTTTTATTTATTTATATTTTTCTTTTGTTTTTTTTCTTTCTCTTAATGTGTTTATTATGTTTTATTTTGATGTATGTTAAGTTTTTTTAAAAATAAAATTTTTTTTTTTTTTCATTTTATTTTTTTTTAAGTTTATAAATGCTCCCGGACGTGGGGCCGAAATATTCGGAGTATTTGTGTATAATTAATTGTTTTATATTTCACTGCTTTATAGAAAATTAAAACCCGTTTTTCTTGTTTAAATTTTTTTTTTTTTTTTTTTTAATACAGGCATATAAAACCGGTTTTTTCCCAGTGTGAAATTTAAAATAAAAAGTCCAAAATAGGGATAAATTCCTTTTTAATAGAAAGTGTATAATAAATTTCACAAAAAATACCAGATATTTTGGTCACATATAATTATCTAATTGACTAAATTATCTAAGTGTAAACTTGAGTGTTGGCAGTATAATACATAGGCCTAAGTACCCTCTTATCTATTGCGCATTCAAATCATATGTATTTAAGATTTATATATTATGGCCAAAACCTAGAGTAAAAGAAAATAAGACTCAAACTTAATTGCAGAAAATAAGAGAAACAGGTATCATCTTAAGTGGTCCATTTAATTTCTGAGTAAATTGACAGTTACATTTTGAAAGAACATAAAAATAGGTATTGAGTGTTATGTTTGTCTAATATATAGCTTGATAACTCATATATCTCAAAATTTATAACAAAATCCCCTTCCCCTCTCTCTGAATAGGGTACATGTTTTCCCTTTTTCTTTTTAAGAATAATTTTTCAATCAAACTCTAATATATTATTATACCTTTTAAAATTAAACAGAATAGCAAAAGAAAACAAAATTTAAACTCACGACCCAGCTGTCTAAAATAATCCTCTTTACATTTATGCTCAGAATTACACTGAACATAAATGTGTTCAAATGTAATTCTTACTAACATAGGAAGAAAGGTCAGTAATTCAATGATTTCTGTCTGTTTTTTTGATGATTTGTAAATAATTGAGACAAAAACTTTGGAAAGTAGTGAAAAAATTATGTCAAGTTAAGTGGAAATGATAGTTAATAGGGGTGGATTGTCACTTGTTATAAATCACTTGGGATTTAAACCCTGAACGAACGGGGATTTATTGGGAACCGATTTTTTTTTTTGTAAATTAAGAATTCGGGGGAAATTACAAAAAATTTAATGATATTAAAAAACATGTTATTTTTACAAAAAATATTACCAAAGATTTTACTCTTCCAATGAAACTTAAAATTAGCATTACTACAATGCTAATCAACGTTTTTCATGGTGAAGCACAACGTGTGTTTTTACAGCTTTTCTTTGAATAATTTTTTTATGTAAAAATGGTGTTTTCAGACAAAATATGCCCACAAATTTGAAAACTGCCAATTATCATTGATACTTTGCTACCCACTTTTTGCACAACAGCACATGATCCTTTCATTTAATGCCTACTACGTCTTTTTCTTTACTATGGTGTAAAAGAGCAATATTAATCTGGATCATAAATCAAGAGGCTTCATATATGTTGGGTGGGGGTAGGCTTCTCACTTGAGATATTTGTAGCTAGTCAGTAAAATCATGACCCCAAGGACCATAGATCTGCTGGTTCACTATATAAATTAAATATTTGGAAATTTAAGAAATATATAATTGCAAGATGAAAATACTGACACCACAACCACCAAAAGTTCAAACTGAAAAAACCTTATTCATGGTCAATTTCACCCACTCAATTTCTATATTAGTGAAAAAGACGACCTTGATAAATAAAACCATGGAACTAAATACTGAAAAATGTCTACCACGGTTTGCACAAACCTATGTAGTTATAGCACCTTGATCCTTGCTTTTAACTGTAAAACAACAAAGTAACTACACAAAATTTACAATATTAATTATGGTGGCCAATCAATTATAAATAAGTGCTGCAAAGTGATCCAAAAACTCAAGATTTATGACACTTTATTTGATAGTTTGTGTAGAATGTTTGATTTGAGTTTTTCAGATTTTACTTTAACCGTAATAATTCATGCTCATAAGGTTGTTCTGGTACATTTGACATTTGTATTGTTTCTCTCTGGATCCAAATTTCAGGAGAGCTGAATGGTTTAAAACCAAGAAATAACTGAACAATTATTTTCAATGACAATTTCATATTTTGAAGGCATGTCATTGAAGGATTGGAATTTTTTCCATGTTATATGGCTTGGCTTAATTGACAATGGCTTCAGAAGTATATTAGTGAATGGTTTGTGTGATATAATTCGCAATGTCTCCTCTTTTCCGGAACCAGCATACTATTGGGCAAGGTCTATTATGCAAAATATAAGGTATCCTATGGGAAAAGGCGTTAATGCCTTAGAAATCAGATATCTTGACCAGAACTTTAAAAATCCCTGATTATCTTACTGTAAAGCAATTCTTTTCTACATTATAAGGTATCAAAGACATGGGTACTTTGTGAATTGTTGATTAAATAAAACAAGTTCGTAAAAATGCCTAAAATTTACAACCCTCACCCCAAACATTTTGTCTTGTGTCACTCTGTCTAAAGCTGGCATTTCACCAACATAGTGCCTACTGCGGTGACAATTCTAAACCCTCTGTTTCTCCACAGTTGAATCACCATGCTCTCTGCCCACAATGGACTCACCAACAAGCCAATACCATAACCTAGCATTTAATAAAGAGAACAGACTAATATTTTTTTCTGATGTATTTTAAAAAAACAATATTTTTTAAATTTTTAAAGAATAATTTGTTAAAATTTTAATTTTTTTTTTTTTTAAATTGTTTTTTAATTCATGGTTTTTAATGTTTGCAACCAGTGTAAGATTCACAAAGATTTGAATATTTTTGGATGCCCTTTTGTCTCCTTTATTTTCTTCTAGACAATATGATTGAGTTGTATTCCATTGTTCTTGAGTTAGGATCCATGATTGATTTGATGTTGCAAGTGCTCTTAAATAGTATAGTTTAACATATCATGTCTTTTGTAGTGCCGTATGCATCATTCAATCACTTTATCTTTTAGAAATCATTGATACTTTGAAAAATGAGACTGATGAACCCTTGGAAGATCCAAATTTTGTTCATTCATCCAATGATTTGGACGCTCCTAAAAGCAGTTCCCACAGCTTGTTCCAGCTTCTGGTTGGTTCTTTTACATTAAAGGAAGAAGGTATGCTCTCAAAGAGAAAGAGTGCAAAAGCCTCTTTTTGTTTATTTTGTACTTGGGTCATTTTTTTATAAAATGAAGCATAAACTGGCATTTTGACACTCTTTGTCTCAGTCCATATGAAACCTGTCAGGATTATTCATTTCATTGGTGGTAGCAGCTACTTTTTTTGGACGATGGAGGATATTAAGTTGAAACTTTGTTGCTACTACAATTACCACATCCTCTCATTAAATTTAACTTAATTAAAAGATTGTAAGCGTTTCCGTGTTGTAAAAGATCATAGATATAATTTTTGTATATTTGTATTAAGTTTTTTTTTTCAGTATAAAATGATGTTTAAAAATAAATTAAAAAATTATTTTTGTTTAAATATTTTAAAAATTTTATTATTTTAAAAAATTTTTGATTTTTTCTAATAAATAAATAAATCAAGCTAAACTATGTATTCTTATAGGACAAAACAGAAAAGAAATAAAATATTATTTTATTTTCAATGAAAAAGAGTGAATAATTAAAAAAACAAACCTAAATTAAATTGAAAACTTTTTATATTAAATAAGTTGTTCAAAGAAAAGTAAATAACCCAATTAATTCAAAAATCATCATAAATAAATTCAAATTATCTTCCAACTGTAAAACTATCACAAATCACCATCAATAAATAAATAAAAGTCGAAACAAACAGACTTTTTTATTAATAAATGAGTAAAATTAAGAACAAGCTGAAATTAACATGAGTAGGGCTGACAATTCCCATGCCTTCTCAACACCAGAACATAATTTTTACTTTACTGAAAAAAAGTTGAATATGTATTGACAGTCTAATATATGTACATATAGTAGTATTTATTCCTTAAAGTCTTAATAATTTTTGATGTATTAAAGTTAAAAAATGGAAATAGACAGCTCAATGTTGCGAGGTTTATTGTCTATAAATTGAAATGTTAATGTAAATGCGAAAAAATTCGAGTCCTTTTAAAAATTAGTCATTTCAGGATTTTGATACAACATCCCTGTTTAGGCAAGTAAACTTTTTGTGTGCCAAAATTAGTGTTTATTTTTCTGCTTCTGATTTTTCTTATAGTATTAAGAATCAAATAGATTTAAAACTAAAGAAAAGACATTTTTTTATATCCTAACTAAACTTACATAGCATTCGAACCAACTTATCATTAAACTTACATTTTTGCATCTTGAGCTTAAACTAATTTGCATGCTGACAATAGTAGGCTATGCGTAATGCAGGTACCAATCAATTGCAATATGAAATTATTGCAAGATCTGTTGTTAGAAAAGAAGGAAAAACAATATTATCTGTAAATTGTTCCCTAGAGTCTTTTTTAGACTTAGAGAAAATGAGCTGGGGAGGGCAGGAGAGGTCTCAATTATTTTGTAGTCTTTTCTCTTTTCTTGTGTTTTACCTAGATTTACCATCAAAATTTATGGCAGCTATTTCTAGTCTACTGATAAATCCTCAATGCTGTTGTATTTTCCAAAATTTGTAATTTACCATAAAAGCCCAAATAATGTGTACAAGGCAATGTTCATGCCAAGGCTTCTCCTTTGAGAGAAGGAACATAGGGATCATTGTATAGTTTACTATACGTTTTATCTTGCCATGTGTTCTGTAATGCTTTTTTGTGTCATATTACATATATTTTAGAAATCGCAGATCCTTTGCATATTAAGAATGACGATCTCATGAAACTTACAAATTTTTCTCAATCATCCTATGGTTTGGACACCCCTAAGAGTATCTCCTCCAGCTCGTCTCAGGTTCTGGTTGGCTCTTTCACATTAAATGAAGAAGGTATGCTTTCAAACAGGAAGAATGCAAAATTCTTTCCATTCTTTTGTTTATTTTGCATTAGGTTACTTTGTCAAATAAAGCATAAAATGGTATTTTGACACACTTGATTTCAGTCTATATGAATGTTGACGCAATTTTAATTTTTGGAATGTGTAAAGACAATGCTCGGAGTCTCTATATCTGCCCAGAAGACTTAACTAAAGAAACCATTGCAAAATTCGGCATTTAAAAAAAGCAAGAAAAATTAACCCTGGGTGCAAACTGTTTGCTAGAGTCTATTCTAGACTAAGAGAAAATAAATTTCGGAAGGGAGGGGGTATCAGATATTTCTTTAGGCTTTTCTTTTCTTTTTTTTCTGCCTGGAATCACGATAAAAATAATTACATTGAAAAATGTTCCTGGATCTTGTTTGAAAGCTCTAACTTTCAGAGTGCATTATTCAGAGAAAAATAATAAGAAAATATATTGTCGTAGTTGGCAATGTTCAGACATTTGGAGGTAAAGAAATCATTTAGATTTTATAAATCATTTTTCATTTATTTTTCCCTGAGCTCGTGTTCCCTGATGATACATCCTCCTTTCTCTAATTAAAGACTTCAGCCTCTCTGCTCTCCAAAACAAAGTTATGCCATTTCTTGCGAAGCTAGGCCCTCTTTGTTGCTCATTTAAGATATGTCTTTACTTACCATTACCTATCATAGTATGTAAATTAGCATCGATTTACTATAGTTCAAGGATCTTCTTAAACACGATTTTCTTACCCTAATTATACACAAGAGGTAGATTTTGAAACTTGGGAAATGACTAGTTTTAATGTAAGTTGAATACCAAATCTTGAACCAGGTCCAAATATAGCATGTGGATTAAGTGCAAATCAAGTACCGGCTGACTCGGTGACAAAAGAGATTTTATCTGATTTTGTGCTAAAAATAGTTAGTGCTTACAGGATGCAAATCTTTTTTACATATTCCTAACAAATTTCCTTTTGTCCTTGCTCCTTGCCAATTTTTTAAAAGAAAATTAGCTAGATAGTATTTTGTTAATTAGCTGATTTGGACACTATATGACAATTACCTTAGGCTGGTGAGACTGATGGCTTTCATGATTCACACCCATCCTGTACCTTTTTCAAGAAAGTGTTAATATCTGCTTGAAACTTATGTGGGAAATACTCAGAACCAATGGATGTTTTTTCTGAGTCTTACACCACCCCTAAACACTGCCCACCTTCTGATTGCTCTTAATTCATTAATGATGGTAATTTTGGTCAATTATCTGGTGTGCCTCAAATTTTTTAAAGTCAGTGAGTTTCTGAACTCGAAAAAGTTGAACCCTGCTTGCACCTAGACTGTAAAGACAAGAGGTCTCAGCACTCTTAGGCCAAGTTATTTAGCAGTTCAACAAACATGCTCCTTGGCTATTTGTGTATATTCAAGTAATCAAATCTATAATTTGAGGCATAGATTTGGACTTTGGTACTCCTTCCTCCTAAAAAAATCTATTTGTAGAAAGGTGCATACACTACACCTCTTCTTTGAAGAAGAAACTGGTAAAGATTTTTCAATTCTTAAAATCAGAGATGTCACTAGCCAAAATGTATATTTCTGGGGAGGGGGAGCAGTGGTAGATTTTACTGGCCAGCTAGTCATTTTCAAAGACTAATTTAGGTGATAGTGCTATTACAATTACTTGATCTTTTCACCGACTGAGACTGATTTCCTTCCATTGATTTGGGCGTATTTATTTGGGCATATGGGATTTGGTTGAAGAAGAATAAGAATGTATTTATTGTCACAGAGCGGGACTCATTGAACCTTTGATACCTCCCTGTTGCCATTAAAAAATACCTAGCATAAAGGAAGGCATGCTGAACCCGGTTCAAACCAGGATCTTGCAACGATTTGAAACTTGTACACACAGTAAAGAAGGCGTGCAAAAGATGGGGTACCCCTGGTAACCATGTTACTCCACAATTTTCATGGCTTGGTGAAATGTGTCATCAGATTTTGTCAGAAAATGCTCTACGTTGAAAAATTAGTGGCAGTTTTAAGATAAAACTCATCCAAATTTAATTAAACTTGTAAATTTTCCATTCCTCCCAACTAGTACCTAGCAGATAGTGAGTAGATTTGGCAACTAATGCTTGAAAATGACATAGTTCATCAGCAGATTTTGTGAAGAAATGCTTCAAGCCAAAAACTGCTTGCGGTTTTAACCTAAAAAATTTCCCCTAAATTGTCTGCCAGCACAGGTGACCCTGGTATTCACGCCACCCATTTTAGATTTGGCTTAATAAAAATTGAACCAATGTAACATTAACCAGAACATTAAAACAAACCTCTCCCAGCCAAAACAGCTCATAACAATCTTCTGTACAAACTGTTTCTTTTTTCAGTCAAACAGGATTTGCAGAGTGTAAAACAAAACCAAAAATGTGCAAATCAAATATTTTTTCCAACACTTGTAGAGAAAAAACAAATGCATAAGTTGTTACGATAATGTTGTACAATAACAGTATAAGTAAAGGACATAAACAAAAACTTATCAAAATATGAACACGCAACAACTTAAAAGTAAAGTTTCACATAACAAAGTTGTAAATTAGTAGGCCAGCAATTTAATTTTGTTTTCCAATACTTTTATTTTCTTCAAAATTTTTAAATGTAGAATAAAAGCCAAAGCAAGGTGCACGAGACAATTTTCAAACCAAAGTTTCTCCTTCGAGAGAATGCAACAAAGGATTCATTTTACGTTTTGCCATTTAATTTTGTTTGCTTTTTGTGTCACTCAGTCACTTTATCTTTCAGAAAATGTGGATCCTTTACAAATCAAAAATGATGAGTCCATGAAAGTTTCAAATTTTTCTCATTCACCCTATGACTTGGAAACTCCAAAGAGCAGTTCTTGCAACTCATCTCAGGCTCTTGTTGGCTCTTTCACATTAAAGGAAGAAGGTATGCTTTCGATTTTAATGTTTGATGAATATCAAATAGAAAGAATACAAAGGCCTTTTCATTTTTTGTTTATTTTATATTAGGCTAAATTTTTTTTATCAAATAAAGCATAATCTGGTATTTTGATACACTTGGTCTCAGTTTTTATGAAGCATGACGTGATTCTTTCATGGAATTTTAATTTTTGTAATGTGTGAAAAATATAACAAAATTCTTGGAGTCTCTAGATGCTTCCAGGTGGCTAAATAGAATAATATTTATTAATAAACGAAAAATCAATAAATTAACTAGTCTGCTGAAGGAATTATTACAAAAATCGTCATAAGATAACAAGAATAAAATTCTGGTTGCAAATTGTTCAATAGAGTTTGTTCTAGACTAAGAGAAAAAGAGGGAAGGGTATTTCACATATTTATGCAGGCCTTTTCTTTTTTCTCTTCTCCTGAATCTTGTCTCAAAGCTAAAACTTTCTAAATACACTATTTAGAGGAAAAAAAAATAAAAAAAAAACAAAAAAAAATGGAAGTCAGCAATGTGTAGACATTTGGAGGTAAAGGGATAATTTAAAATTTCGTCTGAAAATGTGTGTTTAAGTTTTTCTAATAGCTTTTCTAACGGTATTCTCAAACCTTTTACATTGATGGGCCTTTGTTTTTGCAAATATTTTCGCCAATTTCATTAACTAATTTTTTCCAACCCTAATTATTTTTTTTATCTTCCGTTTCGATTTTTAGTCCAAATTGAAATCCTCCCCTGCAAGGTATGTGGGAGTAAGTCAAGTGGAGTGTATTATGGAATCATGACCTGTGAAGGTTGTAAAATATTTTTTAGAAGATCACAAAGCAGGGTTGTAAACTAAGAATGCCCCCGACAAAAGAATTGTGTGGTCAATAGAGTCAACCAAAAGCGACGCCAATATTGTCGACTGAAAAAATATTTGGCATTGGAAATGTCTACAGGTGGTAAATTTGTCCTCTTTCAAGATACTTTCATTCCAATCATTTTATTGAACAGTAAGGTGGGGGGGGGGATACTGTTCAATTCCTATCTCACCTGGAATCTGACTGTTCTGTATATTAATATTGACTATTGGCTGATAATTTAACTGCCTTACAATTTTCTCTGATGTTTTAGGCTCTTTCTCTAACGGTCGTTCTCTGAAGAAACCTAGTGGACTTGTTAAGGATATGTCAAATACTGGAGAAACTATTTGGTTGAAAAGTCTATCCAACCAGTCGAAACCACGTGAAAAAATTTATTTAAAAACAACTGTCGAGATTGAAAAGCTAACAAAACGCACTATTGAAGAAAACTGCTGTGGTAAATGGCGGTGTAGTGCTTGTGGAAAGATTGAAAATTATTTTTATTTCTTAGAACTGCATAAGTCGACAAACTGTGAAACAGGGCTGTCATTTATCTGTGAAATTTGTCGTAAAGAAATAAATAACTATTTGGATTATGCAATTCATTATATAGAACATGAAGCTGATAAAAAAAAGAAGTGCCCCATTTGCTTATGTCCGAAAGTTAACGATATAAAGGAACATTTAAATGTGAGGAAGCATCTTGCAGAAGATATTACTGGATTTAAATTTACTGATAATGAATACAAGAGAAGCAATGAAAAGGCAAAAGAAGAAATTTTTTTCAATCCCACCACTGATGGATACTGTCAAGGTATTTATTTGTTACTGTTACAATGTTAGCTGTGACTCCTTGCCAACCCAAATTTTGAATAGCTTACACTTACTGCTAGTATACATACTGAGAATTAGCACTGCACATCTTGAAAGTATAATTAAGCCTCACCATGTTAATGAAAGTTTTATTACTCCAGTATGTCATTTTTATCTTCAAATGTAGAGTATGAGCATGTTCGCGGGGACAGAGGAGGAGAAGGAGTCCCCCCCTTCTTACAAAACGATAAATGCTGTTTATTTTAATTTTTAATATTGCTCCTTATTTTAAGATTAAAAAAAAAAATTTCAAAATTTATTATTAATAAGGATTTTTAACAGAAGTATGGTACAAGATTGCTTGGAAAAACAAAACATACGAAAAAGTGTTGAAGGTACCAGTTCTAGAACGAGAACGTGCCGAATATATTGTTTTCATAAGAAATTGATTTAAAAATCCGGACGACCAACTCAAAGGAGTATCCAAATACACCCATCCAACAAAAGAGACTTTGGTAGGAGGGCAGTGGGCCTGAACCCCCTTCCGAAATTCTAAATTTTAACGAAGATACAAGGGCCATTGTATTGGAATAAAAAGCTTTTTTAAAGCACAAAATAAATTTAGTGTAACAAGCAAGGGATTGAGGATGGTATAGCCCCTCTCATTTTCTGAATAATTCAGCGCTAAATTTAGAAGAAACTAAATAAATAAAATCTGAAATTAAAAACAATAAAAAAAGAAATAAACCAATATCTGTATATTTACAATTAATACTACTCTGATTCAACAACAAAGAGTATTTCTATAAAATATTACGTGTGACTTCAGTGAATACGCAGAAGCAACTGGATACAAAATAAAAAAAAAATAAATATTACATTAATTATTTTGTTGTTAAATATATTTTTGTTGGCATTGAAAGCTGTGTTACTTTAGTCCCCTGGTCATTTTGAGGGATCTTATTAACATTATTATCAATATTATCATTTTCAAAAATAATGGAATAAATTGAGTCAATATTTAAATTATCCGTATCTCTGTTCATGGAAAGATCAGCAAAAATATGTTTTTTCGTTTCAATGGCTTCTCTTGCCCATTTCTTTAAGGCTCATTGCTAGAAATGGCTGTGACATGCAATGTTCAGGGAGGTTGAGTGTGTTCTGCCAGATCTGAAACGAAAGTATCAATTTTAGAGCCTTACTGATTGAATTACGATGCTCATAAACCATTTCACCAACTGTTGGTGGGTTTGGCCAATGTAAAATATTCCACAAAAACAAGGAATGCTACAGATATCACTCTCTAAATTGTCAAGAGGATCCTTCCAAGAATTTAGACAGTTACTAAATGGTCTAATTGATTCAAAGCAAGCATCAATGTTATATCTACGTAATTTTGTTTAGCTTTTTCACCTATGCCAGGTACATATGGTAAAGAAATATAATTATTAATCATTTTCGATTCAGAAGACTGTGGCACTTCGTTTATTTTATTATTATGTTTACTCTGTCTATCTTCTATTATTTCATTTCCGAATTTGATAGGATAGCCTAACTATTACAAAATAAGATATCTTTTAAATGAACCAAGATATTCCGGAGAACAGCTTCTAAAATCTTTGTAAGTAAAGTAAGTAGGTAAAATTTTCAATTTTTAAGCAAGTTTAAATAATTCTCTGTTGAAAATTCTGAGTAACTTCGTATTTCAGACTCGATGAATCCACAGATTTGAAAAAAAATGAAACCTGCTATACAATGTTGTTCCAACTATCAAATATTCTTTACCTTTTATATATATATATATATATATATATATATATATATATATATATATATATATATATATATATATATATATATATATATATATATATATATATATATATATATATATATATATATATATATATATATATATATAAACTTATCTATGGTAGCGCCAAAATAAAGTGCAATGTGGCAACAGAAAATGGTGTCAGTTATTATGTTTTCTATTGTCAACATCTTTTCGTGTTTACTCAGAATTTTTGTAAAAGATCAGATTCAACTAAAATTGCTGATTTTTCTTTTCCAGAGTTAAATACTACTACTAACAACTCACTGAAGCATCAAAATGCGCGAGGTTAACACAAATACGCCCGTTCATCCTCCATCCCAATTCATCTAAGCCCTCCTCTTTGCACCCTCCCAGGACGCTCCTATTTCCCTTAAATCTTTCTTTATGAGGTCCTCTCGTCCCAACCGTGGACGAGCTGCTGTCCGTTGAACCCTAGATGGTTGACCTGAAAGGACAATCTGTTATCCTTCATCTACAGATCGTGCCCTAGCCATCTCAACCTTTCTCTCAATTATAGCCCTAGGAAGCGGGATTGAACCAAATTTTCGCACAGCCTATCGTTTGAAATATAGTCAGTCTGTTAGGTACCCGAGACAAATCGAAGGCAAATTCTCTGGATAATATCCGGCGTATCTTCCTCTATTTTTTGGAGCGCCCCCACTTTGGAACCGTATTTGATCACTGCCATTCCTATAGCTTCCAATATTCTAATCTTGGTTCAAAGACACTTCTTCCTATTGTTCCAAACTTTTTTCAAGGAGGCACACTTGTGCCTCTATAAAGAGGCGACCCACCACAATGTTAAGCGATTTCAGGTCCTAGAGGTCGCAGAGAGACGGCGGTAATCGCATTTTGTAGCCCAAGCTCAAACTAAGAAACTTGCAAAATTTCGTCCTCCTCCGACTTTATCTTCATGGGGTAAACTGGGCTGGAAGTTTCGACCCTCTCACCACATCCCCCGTTTAATGTTGTCCGATTCGTCTGAAATTTAAATGTTACGAGTTCCTAGGTCCCAGGAGCTTATCCTCAAAAATTCAGCTCAATCCAATTACTTCTTCCCTGTTTTCCAAAAACCAAATATAGCCATTAAAAATCATTTCTCTTTTTTTTTTAGCCACGCCTACAGGCCACAGTTGGCAACGGATCCGGGTTAATGAGGACTCATTCGAAGCAAAATTCGACCTGTTAGGGCCTTTTGATATTTTCAGACCGAAAAAATTATCCCCCGAATTTACATTTACGAAAAACCTCGTTTTCCTATATTAGCCCATGTTAATTTTTCCCACCCCACCCCCCCCTGTATCGTTTTCTGATCGGGCTGAAATTTAGAGGATAAGCTTTTCTGGGGCCTGGGAGCTTATCCTCGAAATTTCAGCTCAATCTGATCACTCCTTCCCTGTTTTCCAAAAACCACATATCAAGTTTTGCTTGCGGCAAAAAGATTCATCACCTCACTAAAAAACGTTTTCAATTATGTCTCTTTAGTGTAGCGGTGAGACTTCTGGCAGTTAGGCGGAAAACCCGAGTTCGATTCACCTTTAGATTAAATTTTTTATATACTTAATTTAAATATAAAAAAAAATCAGTTTCTTTTTTAAATTATTTTAAAAAAATTATGTTTTCTAAAGAGTTAAAGAGGCTGAGTTACAAGGTCGACCCTTAAAACACCCTGTCGAGAAAGAAAAGAATAATACACAATCATCTAACAGTTAGTCAAGCAATAATAAGTAATCAAGGAGGCACACTTGTGCCTCTATATCAAGGAGGCACACTTGTGCCTCTATCAAGTCACGGAGGCTCACTTGTGCCTCTATAATGAGGCGACCCAACACACTGTTAAGCGATTTCAGGTCCTAGAGGTCGCAGAGAGACGGCGGTAATCGCATTTTGTAGCCTAAGCTCAAACTAAGAAACTTGCAAAATTTCATCCTCCTCCGACTTTATCTTCATGGGGTAAACTGGGCCGGAAGTTTGGACCCTCCCACCCCAGCCCCCCTTTACCGTTGTCCGAGGGGGCTGAAATTTAGAGGTTAAGCTTTCCTAGGGCCCGGGCACTTATCCTCGAAATTTCAGCTCAATCCGCTCACTCCGTCCCTGATTTCAAAAAACCAAATCTCACGGAGGCACACTAGTGACTCTATAAAGAGTCGACCCACCACACTGTTAAGCGATTTCAGTTCCTAGAGGTCGCTGAGAGACGGCGGTCATTGCATTTTGGAGCCCAAGCTCAAACTAAGACACTTGCAACATTTCATCCTCCTCCGACAGTATCATCCTGGGGTAACAGGGGCCGGAAGTGTGGACCCAACCATCACAGCCCCCCCTTTCAAGTTGTCCGATTGGGCTGAAAATTATTGGGTGTGCGGTCCGCTGGCCCGGGCGCGTATCCTCGCAAATTCAGCTCAATACGATCCCTCCTTCCCGGTTTTAAAAATCAAAATAGAGCCACTTAAAATTCATCATTTCTTTTTTTTTGTTAGCCACGCCTACAGGCCACAGTTGGCAACGGATCAGGTTGAATGAGGACTCATTCGAAGCAGAATTCGACCTGTTAGGGCCTTTTGATATTTTTAGACCGAAAAAATTATCCCCCGAATTTACATTTACGAAAAACCTTAGTTTTTTTCAAATAATACAGATAAACAGGTTAGACATGCTTTTTTATGAAAATATCTGCGCGTCAAATTTCATAAAAAAGAATGTCTAACCTGTTGATGTGTATTATTTGAAAAAAAACTACGCTTTCTAAAGAGTTAAAGAGGCTGAGTTACCACGCCAACCCTTAAAACGTACAGGGATGAGGAGGCACAGTTGGGGGGGGGGCTGTTAAAGAGGCTGAGTCACAAGTTCGAACCTTAAAACGTACAGGGATTAGGAGGCACCCTGTACGACGTGATTTGAGTATTCAGGAATTAAAAGCCTTAACACAAGAATAAACGGAAAGCAGGTCGTCCCTGTCTGGGGTGGGAAGACGTCATAAAGAAAGATTTACCGGACCGGGGAACGTCGTGGGTGGGTGTAACAAGGGAGGCTTTGAATAGAGTGGTCTGGACGAGGAGCGTCCGTGGCTGTTTTGGACTCAATCTGCTTGGTGTTGCGGTGAGTCGTTAATAGTAGTAGTAGTATTTCATGTCAGCTTGTTCAGGACATACAGGTTGTCGTTAGGAAAGATATGTATCTATACTACAAGTGTTAAGAGACAGACTTTATTATTAAATTATTATTTTTTTATTTTAGAAAAAATATTATAATGTTTAAAAAATTATTATTTTATTTCAGTTATACAATGAAAGATAGGGTGTTCTGAGGAATTGTCGGTATATTTACTAAAAGTGGTAAATTTATATTTAAATTAGTCTTTTTGGATAAAATATTAGAATATTGAAACATTTATTATTTACTTTAAGTTACACAATGACTTGTAAAAATAAATAATTAATACTGATTAATCTGTACTGCAAATTAGAGGCTTTGTTTATTTTAGTTTGGTTTTTTAAAAACTATAAAGTATTAAGTTCATTATAACGATTTCTTTGTGAAAAATATAAAAGTAAAATAAAATATTAAAAACTGATTCTATAAATTTAAAAATACTTTTTTTTTTCTAAAAATAAGATGAGTAACAAAGACATAATCTTTAAAAATATTTCGAGTATTAAGTAGGGTTTTTTGCTTGTTTTTTATTTTGTTTGTGTGTTTAAAACAAGTTGGTATAATTTTTTGGTAGTCTAAAAACAAAAATTTTCTTTTTTACTGTTTATGTATTTATCCTTGTATATTAAATTACCAACATGTACTCATTTTGAAGATATAGAGGGTTATGTAAGATTCCACTTTGTTAATTTAAACAATAGTATTTCATTTCAAGTGTCCTTGATACTTCGAGACTTTTTGTGTAGATAAATTATAATCTATTATAATAATATAATATCTTGTATGTTATAATTATAATGAAAGAGACATTATAGTTACTGAGTAAAACAATGGTGTATTCTGTGTATTGAGCTGCACAGATGTGATTTATCAGGATTTCAAATAGGATAATTAACAAAATTTATTAAATAAAAATGACAACTAAATTCCAGGACTGAAATCAGAATTGAGAGCACAATGGAGAGAAGAAGTGAGAGCAGAAGCGAGAGCATAAATGCAAAAACTGATGTAATTATTTAAAAAAGAAAGTCCTGTTTTTATTAGTATAAGACAACCATTTAAACGTGATCGGGACTTCATTATTATATAAGATGATGAGCTCTTTTCTTTTTTTTTTTTTTTTTACTTAAAATTATAAACAGGGTTATGTTTTTATGTACGATTTTACGCAGCATTTTAGCAAATGTTGGTAAATATCTTAGACCACAGTTTTCCCCCAGGGTTTTAAATTTTATTAAAGCCCCAACAACCCGAGAGAGTCAGAGACCCCTCACGCCTCTCCGTATTCTCTGAATATTTTTATTGTACTTAAATTTTTTATATTGTCAGTGTTAAGGCTGTCCGTTTGGGCTTTAGATTATATAGGTAATGTTGTCTAAGGCTTAACTGATTCTTTTTTTTTGGTTTTTGCTGCTCTTTTGTATATAATTCGTTTTTTTTCCTTTTGATATTAATTACAAATTATAATTTAATAAAAAAATAATATAATTAAAAATATAAAAAAAAAATAAAAGTAGTAAATTTATCAAATTTAAAAATAAATTAAATCTTCACATGAGAACACTTCAATTACAATTAAACAAAAAACAGTTAATTGTTTATTCGATATGAAGAAAAATTAAATGACATCTATTTTCTGGTAAAAAATGAAAAGCTCATCCGTTATAAATGTAATTAAATGAAATAACATGCATACTGAAGTAGCTCCAGGACGATGTTGAGATTTTCATCCTATGTCGTCACTTTAATAAAAGCAAATTGTTAGTACACTTATTATCAATGATTTTGTGTTATATATGATTTCAAAATACTAAAAAAAAATAAAAAAATTAATAAAATATCAACACTAATTCACCTTTAGTAAACATACTCACTCGTCTGAGAATCACACACAGTCTCAAATATTCTGATGTGGTCATGTCCATGTAAATCTCACCAGAGTTTGTTATGAAAATATATGTAAATCAGCTTTATGTTTCTTTATACTTTTTTGATTTTATTCAAATATATTAAAATTTTTTTATAATATTAAATTTTTTAAATGTGTTTTTTTTGTGTTTATTTTTGTCAATCATGTCTGTGGCTATTGTATCTTTTAAAAAATTGTAGAGACTTAAAAACCTTTAAACATCTATTACCCTGAAGTCACAAGTCAGCCCTCAGTGCACTGGTTATATGTTATGACCTGGTTACATATAAGGTTATTAGTGTTTTATTATTATATACTTAAAAAGATACTGCTTGCGTAACGTAAAATGTCTGTGGAAATGTTAATATCTGTTTGTTGGTAATTTTCCCTAGCCCCCCCCCCCTCACATTCGAATTCTTGCCCACACAAATTAAACTCTCATTTGGTTTATGTAAAGAGTTGAAAAACGAGGTTTGTTCACTAGATAAAAGATTTTTGTTTTTATTAAAAGAAAAACACCCTATCATTTCAATTGTAATATTAACTGACCGGTTTTTTTATCAGGTTTTTATTTAAATATGCTAACTATACAATGTAAAAAGTTATCATTATATTTTAAATTAAGTTATATGACCAAATTTAATCTTATAAATTTAGTAACTATATTTTTTTTTTTTTTTTTTTATAAAATGGAAATTATTCTATACGAAGTTTTTTTTTTTCCTTAGAACTGTGATCATTCTATTGGAAATATAGAGTTCTGATACAATGTTTAATATTTTAAAGATCTAGAAGGGCAACTTATCACCATTACAGTACCAGCTAACCCAGTTCCACTTATTTTTAAAAACAAATATTGGACAACATAATAAAAAAAAAATCCACATTATAAATATAATTACAAAAAAGTCATAAAATCTTAAAAACACTAAATAAGTATGGGATTATGTTAGTTTTTTTGTATTCTTCTGATCTTAAAATTTAAAAAAATAAAAATATATTCAAGTTTACAGATTTTTATACATCAAAGAAAGTAAACAGATTTTTTGCGTATGGTATCAATTTATCAATTTAATGACAACTTGAGAACGTATGAAACTAAATTAAACATCACTTTTCGTGTAAAGATGTCTATAAGTGTGTTGTTAAAAGTTTCTTGAATAATTCCACCATCATACCAATAGCAGGAAAAACTATACAGTCTTAAAAACGAAAAGATTTAAATTATTATTTTATTTTTCCCATAAAATAATATTCAAATACAAAACACAAATAAGTTAATTAAAAAAAATATTAAAAACAATAATTTTGTAAAAGAAAAGTAGATCTAAATTATATAAAAATTAGCAAAATAAAATAAATAAATCTAAAAAGAGATAAACTCACACAAATCATCAGCAACACATAAAGCACACCCACACCCAACATACAGGCCAATAACGAAACGAGTCACACTAAACACGAGCAGAAATGATCATAAGATGGGCGCAACACACTGCTGCCGGCCCTAGTCTAGACCAAAATGTTAACTTTAATCAAAAAACAGAAATGAATTTGAATTTTCAGTTTAATAAAATTATACATATATTTAACAAACAAAATTTTTATATTTTTTTATTTATTAAATTTATAAAAGTAAAAAAATTTATAATTATTCTTTAAAAAATATTAAGATTATAAAAAAAATTATAATATTTATATTTAACTTATTGACCATTATGTTTTCAATTGTACCCACCTTCATTCTCCATTTCTTGTCACTCGTAAATAACCGATAAATACTTCAGTATCTCTCTCCAACGTTTTAAAGAAAAATTCAAAAAATAAAGTAAAAATCATAAAAATATCTTATTATATTTTAAATAACTTTAAATAATACAGTTTAAAATATTCTGACAGTAAACAAAGAACTAAATAAAAAAAATTAATAACATCAACAACTAACAGTAAAATAGTTGTAAATTATGGAATAGTAAACAATATTGAAAAATTGTTTGCAGACAAAGCAAATTTCAAGAGGCTAGAAAGAATACATTCGGATGAGAAAAGTTTTAGATGTAAGAATTTTGACATAACCTTTTCTCAACAAGCTAATCTTAACAAAAGTTTTTTTACTTCGAAGATGAAATGTGTAGCTAAAATAAAAATATAAAAAGATTATTATTATATTTTTACAAATATATAATAATGAAAATTAAAAATATTTAATAGAAAAAAAAATAAATAAAAAAAAATAATCAATATATATAATAAATAAAAAAAATGGAAATTTAAAAGAAAACACACAGACAGTTATTTTT
This sequence comes from Artemia sp. Qi Xiang Cuo, assembly GCF_049724085.1. Classification (NCBI taxonomy): domain Eukaryota; kingdom Metazoa; phylum Arthropoda; class Branchiopoda; order Anostraca; family Artemiidae; genus Artemia; species Artemia sp. Qi Xiang Cuo. The sequence goes on along the minus strand of NC_142798.1, from coordinate 13,182,666 downwards.
AACGAAGGTTATAGTATTATAAATAAAAATACACAACCCTGATATCTAGCTCCATGTTCAATCTTCTTCTGTACACTTAAAGCTTTCTAAAAGTCGTGTTTATAATTATGTTTTCTACAATTATTTTTTTTTCTGTTAATTAAATCTTTTATCCTTTTTTTTAATTAAATACATTTGACTGGGCCATCGAAAGATACAAAAAAAACGAGGGCTTAAATAAAATAATTCCGTATGTTCTGTAATTCAAAATAAGACGCTCAAGGCTATTGGTAAACTTACCCACCTCTAGTAATCCTTCCTAGGATGAATGTCAAAAGACAGAGAATCAAAATAAACTTGAAATTAACCAAAAACCATTTAAACAATTTTTTAGGAAAAAAAAACTAATTTTTTTCTAATCTTATCTTTAAAAAATAAATGTTTGCTTTAAAAAACAACCGTCTGGAATGTTTTTTTTTTTTTTTGTCCTTTTTTATAACTACAATTATAATAATAAATAGGAATTATTGTTTTGTTAATTTTTATGTATACTAATGCTTTAATGAAGTAAAAATAAGTTATACCCCAGGGTATAACTTACAACCCGGGCCCGGAGGGCTTTGGGGGGGGGGAGGGTCTTCCTCAAAAACATAATTTCTATCTGGAAATCAACTAGGCCTACGTAAAATGAAATGGCTATCTCAAAATTTCGATTGGATGTGTTTGGGGAAATAGTGGGCGTAGAAGGGGTGCTAGTTGCCTTCCAATCACCTTCGCCCCTTAAAAAAGGCAATAGAATTCTCGATTTCCGATCAAATGAGCCCCTTTTGAAGTTTATACGACGATCCACTTCATATGAAGTGCCTCTGAAAAAAAAATAATTATTATAACTAATAAAATATTGGAGCCGCATGGCCTTTACTATAGGCAATGCTATTGTGTTGCCTATGAAAAAGTGAATTACAACTTTCAGTTCAATCAATTGAGCCCTCTATGAAGTTTATAAGACCATACCTTCCATAAAAGCCATATATGCCCCGAGGGCATCACTTACAACCCCGACCCCCGGGCCCGGGGAGGCTGCGTCAACACCGGAGTTTTTGATATCTAAACTATGCACTTTTTTTAAGAAAATATCTATCTCAAAACTTTTCACTGATACATTTAGGGAATTAGGGGGGGGGGCTAGTGGCCCTCTGATCTATTTTTGCTAATAAAAAATTAAAGAACACCAAAAAGGTCAATGCAACTGAACCCGCGGAGTATTTTATAATATCATTCCTTACAAAATAAAAAAATAGGCCCACAGAGTAGTAAGTACAACGACTGCCTCGTGGCCCGTTAATGTGTGATAACCCCAAGAAATTTTTAATCTCACAAAAATTAAATATTTTACATTAAAGAGATATAGGAAAATGTAAATCCTAGATTCCGGATGACCAAATAAAGTGTGGAGGGGGGGGGGCTATGGAAAAAAGTTTATATTTTTTTAAAAAAAACAGTAAATCTTGACTTAAAAGTTAGAAAAAATATAGGAGTATATGACAATTATAAGATCATAAAGATCTGATTAAAAATATAAAGCCCAGAGGACAACACTTAAACCCCCTACCCCCCGGACCCGCTGTGGGTGTGTTGACGGCGTATGTTGTTTTATCACCTAATGGAAAAGTGTGATCAACCCTTCATCTATCCCCCTGGGGCCCCGTCGCGGAGGGGGTGGTGACCACAGTGCGTGGGGGGGGGTAGATGGTCCCTGAGATATATTTAATATGAAAAATTGAAATACACATTGTAAAATTACAATCAAATAAGCCCTCTAGTTTTTCTTATCCGAATGGGTTTGGAAAAAGTATACCTTTCAGTCTCAAAATAATAACAGAGAAGAAAAAAGAGACAAATTTGTTATTATAATTTTACATTCCTGCTATAAAAAAAGGGAGATGTCTTAATGTGTGGCAATTGGTGAGTTATCAATATAACGTCGGTTCCTAGTAAACTATTAGCCACGTTCATACTGTATCACCTAAGAGCAGGCCTGTACTTTACTCTTGTTTTTGGTAATTTTAGAAAGTTATACTGGATTATTCATTGTCGTTACTGTTCCTTTTGGTGCTCATTATTTTAAGTTTGAACTTTTATTTAATCTCAATTCTGCTCACCTTGGTAGCTCTTAACTTCTTTTTTATTTTTTAAAAGAACGTATTTAATTGAATTGGAATAAAACGTCCTTTTCATGTATAGATAAGAGCTCCTTTAGCAGTGTAAATATTAATAAGGCCTTAATTCTTCTTTGTTAAACTGAATGATTCACTTATTGCTAAGAAAATTTCAAAACCGCCTCTTATCGTTCCAGGTTTGCAAAGCATGCAAAACTTTTCTCCTATTAAGCTGATTGGTGGGGACACTCCCCCAGGATATTCGACGCCTAGTGGGGGAGACACAGATCCTGAAATGAGCTTTTTGAACACACCAGGTATTAATATTTTTGACGATTGATATCTACTTATATCTATAAGTAGATGCTATTATTGCATATTTATGCTATTTCTATTATTTACGTCTGACTTGTTGTAAAGCGAGTAGAAATTGCAATAAATAACCGAGTCAAACTCAAAACGAGCAGAAATTAACATGAGTAGTGCTCAAAACCCCTATGCCATCTCAAGGCCAGAACATAATTTGCACTTTACTGAAAAGATATAAATGTTTTTTTTTATAACTTTAATAAATAAAATAATATTAAAATTTTGATTGCTAAATATAAGTATATGTATATTAAACTGACAATGCACATTCATTTGCATTTTTTTCAGTAAAGTGCAAATTATGTTCTGGTCTTGGGGAGGCATAAGGGTTGCCCTCCAATCACATTCGACTTTTAAAAAGGGCATTAGCTCTTTCTATTTTCAATCGAATGAGTTCTTTTCGAAGCTCCTAAGGCAACTCCTTCGATACGAAGTGCTCTGGTCTAAACAAAAAAAAATAAAAAAAATAATACGTGGTACCTACATAAATCTTTACTATAAAAATGTCAAGCCTTCCAATCACGTTCGAGTATTCAATTTCCAATCGAATGAGCCCTTTTTGAAATTCTACGACAACGCTTTCTATATATACCTTACAAGCACCAAGGGCATAAATTACAACCCTGTCCCTCTGGGCTGTGAGGGAGTTGTCATCCTCAAAGATCTAATTTCTAGAACTTTCAACTACGTTAAACAAAATGGTTATCTTAAAATTTTGATTGAATGCATTTGGGGAAATGGTGGGCGTGAGAGGGGTGTTAGTTGCTCTCCAATGACTTTCAACTATTAAAAAGGGCACTAGCCCTTCCAATTTCCAATCAAATGAGCCCTTTTGAAGTATATACGACAACGCTTTCAATAAAAAACTTTTATGCCCCCAGGGCACAACTTACAATCCTTTCCCTGAGGATTGTGGTGGGAGGGTTTTCATCCTCAAAGGCCTAATTTTCAGAACTTTCAACTGTGTTCAACTTTAATTGTGTACACATGTATTTTTTATGCACTTGTTGACTTGGCAGGCCAAGTCTTGGATTTTTTCTAACATTTTTCTTCACTTTTAGGTCATTCCAGAAAAGGATCTAAAAGAAAGATTTCTTTAGGAGACGTTAAGGGGCTTCAACCTGAATTACCTTCAGTTACAGAGAAAACAAGTCAACCTCCTCGAACTGAACCTGTGTATGAGAGTCATTTGACAGATAAAACTACAGAGAATCTCGTACCCACAACAGTTCCAGAGGGTATATCAGCGGAATCTCTTGAAGGTACATCAGCGTGATCATTACTTATATTATACATGCATATGAGAAGCTTAAGCATAGACATAAACCCCACTGACTTATAGTGTCAGTGTCACTATATTTAAATCTATATGTTCTGTAAAATACAATAATCAATATACACACATTATACGACATAGAGTGTCGTTATCAATAATGACCCTGTTTTACACTTTTAACTTAATTAAAAAGTAGGACATTGGAAAAATACACTGAACGAAAAGGTTCTGAATCCATATTCTACCACAGTCCTAGACCATTGGACAAAAAGATTTAAAAAAAAATAACCACTGGGTTGTGTCATGGGGGGGGGGGTACCGCCCCCACCTCCCCACAATACCGAACCGGACGGGGTGGGTCACCAACAATGTTGTTAACACATCTATTTTTTGTGTATGAAGTGGAACATTTATAAACATTTTAAACAGTAAAATACAGGGGGGTTTAATGATTGGCTATGAAATAATTGTGACAAAAGTCAACTTGAGCCTAAAGAGTGATTTTTTGAGGGGGGGTCACCCCTATTCTTCATTTTATTATTTATTGTCGTGTTGATTTTTATTATTGTCTATTAATTTTAATTTTTTACTTTAAATTTTGACTAAAAATTATTTAATTTTTACAAATTTTAACATTTTTTCGTTATCATTCCAACCCTAGCCCTCCCACGCCAATTATATAAATATAGTACATAATAACGTGTGTACATTGCCCCCCCCCACCCCGTGTACATTACCAATTTTTTAAAAATTAAAAATCAAGAAATTGTTTCTGACAACCAGTTCAAATTTTTATACATAGCAATGTACACATGGGTGTTAGGGGGGGGGTACTTGTATATACACAGTGATTTTTCTGTTAGTGGTAAATTACAATTTATTTCTATCATATAATTGATTAATAATCGAACCCATTTTTGTGGTTCGCCGATCTCTAAACTAAAATTTTTGTTTGTAATTAAAAAGTAAAATAAACAATTATAGTTATTTCAAATTAAACCTCCAACAATCTAATTGGGACCGGTGTTTGATACTGAGACCCCTTGTCCGACAGCTTGATGTTGTGATATGTCGTCTTGACAAAACGAAGATGGTTCCACCTTTTTATCTATTGGATATCACGAACTCGAAATTATCTTTGTATGTAAAATTATAGTTCTCTAAGGGTAGGGGGTAGTTAAATAAGGTTTGGAAAATAAATAACTTTTTATCAGTAGGTTTTACTGTTTTTTTTAAAAATAAAATTTTTACTTATTAATTTATATTAAATAAAAAAAAAAAAAGTTTTTTAAAATTAAAGGAGCGGCATTTAAAAATAAACAGCCAATACCTTTGTATTTATATTACCTCGAAGAGACCTTCCTACCATAGTATAGATGGAATAGAAATTGTAATTTTGTTTTAAAAAATAAATGGGTTTTGTCCTATAAGCTAGGGATATAACATTTAGATGCTGGTATGATTTGAACGTGTCTGTACGAAAAATACTCATTTATTGGATTTGTATTTTTTATTGACACTCCTTACTTTCAGTTAAAAATATTTTGAACGTTTTTGAATAAATGCAGGTTTTGATCTTGGGTCACCGTACATGAATAATTAAAACAAAATTTTCATATTAATTTTTTTTTATTAGTTAAATTGAGTTCTCGAATCTTGTTTAATTTTATTTAAGAAAGTTTTTATTAGTAATAAATATAATTAACTTAATAATTAACTTACGTAAATAACTTCTATCTTCATATATTTTTAATACATTTCTTATCGGGTTAGCCCCCTAGTCAAAAACTAGCTCTTTAATCGAATGTTCAACTTGTGTTCCAATTATTGATAAATTACATTTGACTCACACCGTAAGTTAATTAGAATAAATATATATTATTACAGTACTAAAAAATCTTTGTCTTAAAGAGCGATGTCTTGACTTCGGGGTGAACCCAATTATATATGTAATATTTTCTGTTCGTTTAAAGTTTCGACGTTGCTGCTGTTTCAGTTGATATACTTGTTTTTTTATATTAAATTTATTATCTTTTTTTAAATAATGCTGGGACGTCAGGCGTCCCCTTTCTAGCACTGTCCCTTCCCCCATAAAAACTTCCTTCATGGAAAGATCCTCCCACATCACCCTTGACCCACCCCTCCCCCCACGAACAGTAAAAATCTCCCCTTAAACCTTCTGTATACTTCCAAATAACCAATAATCGCTGTTAACAGTGGGTAAATTTCATAACTTTCAGCCCTCCCCCCGTGACGTTCTGGGGATTAAGTCATCATAACCGACATAACTAAAAGAGTTTCGACCCTGCTGAACACAAAGGCCATCTCAACATTTTTATAAGTTGACTGTGGGGAAAAAATAATCGTTGGAGGGGTCCTAGGTGCACTCCATTTTTTTTGGTTACTTAAAAATGGAACCAGACCTTTCAATGTCCTTTCCAATGAGCCCTCCCACCATATCCTAGGACACCTGTGCCAAGACGATCACCACTGGGAAAAAAAAAACAAATCCAACCGCACCCGTGATATGTCTTCGGGAAAAAAATTCAAAAGTCCACCTGTTTGTCGATGGGAGCTTGAAACCTCTACAGGCGGGTTCTCTGATACGCGGACTATTATGATGTGATTTTCATTAAGGGTCTATACCTGTTAGGGGGTCTTTTCCCACTTTTTGAAAATCAGCCAAATTTACTCAGGCGCGTAACTTTTGATGGGTAGGATTAAACTTGATGAAATTTATATATTTTAAATTAGCATTAAAATTTGATTCTTTTGATGTATCTATTTGTATCTAAATAACGTGTTCTAGAGTTTTGGTTACCATTGATACGGGTCGCTCCGTAATTAGGCTACATTTAGTTAAACATATAAGTTTGAGATATCGTTACTAAGTTCAATAAAACATTAATTGTTATTTTGATAAAGTGATAACAGTTAACGTATGCTTATGTATGTAACTCGTTATACGAGTAGGTACTGATGTACAGTTTGTTATTAAAAACTGTTTGAAAAAAACTTAGGATAGTAATCATTTTCTAAAAACGGGTGTCTGATAGCTGTAGGTCTGAAGTAGTGTCTATACGCTGGTCCTGATTTGAATGACTAAGAGGTTCAGTTTTAAATGTTTTTTTTTATTTTTTCTTTATAATACAATTTTAAATTATAAAGTAAAGATTTTATGTTTTATTTTTATTTATGTAATTTAAATTTTTATTAATAAAATATATTATAAACAGGGATATGGTTTTCCGTATATAAGAAATTGACAATCGTAAAACAAAAAAAAATGATAATACTAACAATAAATTTAATTATATTTAGTGCCCGACTGACTGACCGTATTTCAATCAGTAAGCTGTACGAAAATGCGATTCAATTTTGCTTTCTAGGGCACACTTTTTTCAGAGGAAGGAGGACAGTAGTATCAGTATTATTATATTTTAATATGATATTTATATTTTTTAATTATAATTTATTTTATTTTATATAATATTAAATAAAATAATCTGCTACATTTTTTTTTTTTCTGTTTTTTTAAGAGACACAACATCAGACTAAATCAATAGGATTTTCTCTTCAAAAAATAATATAAACTTAGGGCCCGACACACTACCTTTTTTTAAACCTTGAAAATAATAAAAGACATTTTTTTATTTAAAATAATTTATGTTTAGTTAATTAAAGTGAGGTAAAAAAAAAAAAAAAAAATAGTGAATTCTGTATATTTGTATTTGCGTTTCGTTAAAATGAAACAATAGCTTTAATTTATTTTTATTTGAAAAACATAAAAATAAAAAAATAGCTTTTGTTCCTAGCACTGCCTTCCCCAGGATATATTTTGGGGAGAGTTTAGTTTTTTTTGCACTGAGTGTTACTAAAAAAAATAATTACAAAGTATAAAAAAAAATTGGTGTATATTAAGTTTTTTTATTTATTAAAATAATTAAATAGTTTGTTAGTGGGGTCAAGATCCTACTTCATTAGTCCGTGTTTAGGTTCATACTTACTTATTTTACAATTTTTTTACCATTGTAAATTTTGCTACTGGATTTTTTTTTTAAATTGTAAAGATCTTCATAAAACGTTATTTTTTCCAAGCAGATTTTTTAATTTTCATTGAATAATTAGTTTGGACATAAAATAAATTAATTATCATTATAACACAAATAAAAATAAAAAAGTTCGTTGTAACGAAATGTAATTACGGTGTACACATAACTTATTGATTCGGATAAGTTAACAATCCGATGATTAAATTAAACCATTTATTAGCATAAATAAATGTTTTAAAACGGATCGACCTTGCTCAATGGTAACCGAAAGTCTAATAACGTACTTTTTATACCAATAGACACATCAAAAGAATCTGATTTTAATTGTGATTTAAAACATATCATTTTCATCAAGTTTAATCTTACCCATCAAACGGGAGGCGCCTGAGAATCTATGGCTTTTAGATCGAATGGGACCAGACGTCTGTGGTGACCGAGTGCAGCAGGTTGTATAAAGCATCATTTTCCTCATCAGATTCGTTGGTAGGAGCATAACAGGCAATGTTGGTCATTTTTTATCATTATATACGAAACAAGCAATTAATATACGTTCGCTAACGGTTGTCCATTTCGCTATTGCTTTGAGTGCAAGTGGTGACAGCATAATTGCGACACCAGCGCGGTGGACGGAAGGGTGACCGCTAAATGTCATAGCATACCCATCATCAAATTTCTCTAATCTATTTCCAGTCCACCTTATTTCAATGAGAACGAGTATATCGATGAGGTATTGTCTCATCTCTTTAATAGCTTGTTCTGTCTTGGATATCTGATTCATCGGTCTCACAGTACAAACACCTCTCTTCCTGTTCTTTTTCTCCGAACCCCCTCTGGCCCTGCGGTCGGGGGGGGTCGGGCACTGGGGGGAGGTGAGGCATCCGAGACTGTTGGAGGCGTTTCAGGTGCAGGTGTTGTAACCCTGAGGGGTGCCCCTCGGGGTCCCGGGCGTGGGGTGCAAACCCACAGCCCAACCCACCACTTTTCACGGACTTTGGACCGTCAGGGTCCCCCGACCTCTCTGAGGCAAGGTACCTAACAGGGTTGAGTGAAAACTGGGACGATGTACATTTTATTTATATACATATCCAAGTTTAATTCACAAAGATCATATTCAAGAAAAACAACCATAATATAAAAAATATATTGCAAAAAATAAAAAACTTGCTTAATAAATAAATAAGTTTGACATCAACAAAACTAAAAGTTTCCAAAGTGAAATCATGTACATTTTGTTGAATTTGAAAATAAGATTGTTTTTATAAGCATATCAGCATCGAAACAGAGAAGTCCTTAGCTATCCCTGTAGTTAGGCAGCTCAGGGCTATTGCCGCTCTCGAAATACTTTTTCTAAATTCATTGGTGAGGTATTTTTTCGAATTAAATAAAAAAAACAATTTTTTTAAAATGAAAGTAAGGAGCGACATTAAAACATAAAACGCACAGAAATTATTCCATCTATGAAAGGGGCTGTCCCCTCCTCGACGCCTCGCTCTTTACGCTAAAGTTTTTTATGGATCCAAAAGTCCTTTAGCCGTCTTCTCTTGCCACATTTAACGCCATCTGACAGAAATTACTATAGCTTAGAAATTACTAAGGCTTCTAACTGTATGATGGGTAAAGAAACTTTATATTAAACGGTTAGATCAAATGATTTAATTCATGTGACGTTATAAATTCATCTGTCATAGTAACATAACAAGTACTGTCTAGAAGACTCCTTGATGTTAAATTAGCTCATGGTTATTGGTCAGTAATGGTAAAAACGGGTTATTGTGTTATAGTGGTAAAATAGTAATAAAATAATAATAGTAGCATCAATACAGTATATTCAAATACTTTGAATAAGCACAAAAAATAGAAGTTTCAGTAGATGTAAATGACAGTGCAGTAATTTATTGTTGAAATGTTTTAAAAATAGAATATTCTCTTTCCCTTGACAAAATATAAATGCATCTGTCAGAAGACACTGTAGCTAAAAATTAAAACTAACTAACAGTTGACTAAAGAAACATTATATTAATTGATGAGTATAAGTTATATTGTAATGTGTAATTACTAAATAGTACTTTGTTGTATAGCCTACTATCAAATTATATCGGTTAAATTACCTTAATATTTGTTAATTGTATTGTTTATAGTCGTACAATAATTTTAATTTATTATAAATAATTTTAATATTGTACTTTATGGTTTTTAAAAACGTAACATGTAAATGTAATTTGAAAAAATATAAAAGTATCTTTAAGTTTACAAAATATATAAAATGTTAAAACGTTATAAATAATGAATAAAGACTTGTTAATATTACCTGCAGACTCAAGAGAAAAAATAAATAGTACATCTAATTAGTAAAACTAATAAAAAAGTAAAAGACAGGAGTTGAAGTCCTATTTATACAAATTACGTTCTGCTCTTTTTATTCAAGATGTAAGAAGAATTGTCTCACAATTTGATTAAAATATCACAATATTATTTTATCGGGACATTCTCTACCCTTCCTAAAACCAGGCTGGTCTGCTACATTTTATAAAATTCTCAAGGGGGTTTACCTTGGTTCTTAAATAAAAGTATATCTAATAATTAATGAAAAAAATATAAAGAAAAATAAAAATTTAAGAGTTAATTTAGTTTTAGAAGAAGTTAAATTAAAAAAAAAAACAAAAAATCAAAAAAAAATAAAAAACTTTTAATTTATCACTTTTTAACGAAAAATTAAAAATAAAAAACTTTTATAAAACAATAAACCTGATTTTTAATTTTTTTTTCTATTTATGATAAATAAAAGTTCAAATAGAGAAAAAATCCTTTTAATAGACAGTGATGATGACAAGAGTGATATAAATTCACAAAAAATACCAGATATTTCGGTTACATATGCAGTGACCGTCATCAGTAGTAAAACTAAAAATTATCTGCGTCGTTTTTATATTTAAGCCTATACAGATTCATTACGTAATAATTTTTGAATAAAGCACCAAAACCCCGCCCCGCGCGAAGAAAAAGACTACTAAACTTTAAAAATGGCTATAGACACATGATAATAACTGTAATTAATATTCATACGTGACGCGTTCACGAGATTGATTTTTTACTAATTTTTTAATAGTTTATTATATTTTAGCTCTAATAACGCAATCAAAGGACTTGTTCTAGCCTTTTAGACCCATTTAATGACTTACTAATCAAAATCTTCACAACCCGAATATAAATCAGACGGGTTTATATTTTTTGAGAAAGAAAAGGAAAAACACGAATTAAAATGCTTTACTTTTTTGCCTGTACAAAGAAGAGTGAAGGAAAAGTCTATACCCTCAGCAGCTGCTCGACAGACCATTTAAATATTGAAAAGCCGTGGTTGTAAAACGGTTCTCGATTCCCCTAACAGTCCTTGACGTTAGACTGCTTGACGTTTGAAACTTTTGAACTTCTTGGTCATCTTAGCGTTCAAAGTTTCCTTCTATAATTTATTCTTTAGTCTTTATATTATTTTAACTATTCAATTTTTCACTTCCTCTATTCAAACATTTTAACTAGACCAGTCTTTAGAAAGTTGGTATTTTAAGAATGAGCCTCCTGTTCCACATTGTCTGCAAAGATCAAAGGGCGATGATGAAAATTTGGGTTCATCATGCTCCATTGGAAGCAGCGGATCGAGTTCTTCTTCTGTTTCGAGACAGACACACGAGAAACGCATTATCAATAATTTTTTTGCTCGAAGTATGAAGACGTTCACTTTTGATGGGTAGCACTAAACTTGATGAAAGTTATATATTTGAAATCAGCATTGAAATCTGATTCTTTTGATATATCTATTGGTATCAAAAATCCGTTTTCTAGAGTTTCGGTTACGTTTGAGACGGGTCGCTAATGACTTACAGTTAGTTACCAAGAACGGTTTGATAGTGGGTTTCGTTCTAAATAATTACACTATTAAATATGGACAGTGTTAAAAAATTAGTTAATATGAAATAAACTCTGAAAGAACATTTATAGAAAGTAATCTATTAAAACTTAATTCTTGAGTAATAGTAACGAACAAGTACAAGTATGTAAACGCGACTTCTTTGTCAATATAAAGCTACTCAACAATACACATGAGTTATACACAAAGCTCACGCGGCGTGGAACCTCAACCTGAGTCACTGGGTCACACCCGGTCTGTGGGTCAGTCTCCACTTGTGACTGATCAGAGCTGGAGCTCCTCTTGTGATCACGGTGGTCCTTCGACATATCCGGCTCGTTCAATAACTCACTACCACTTCTTATCTCGGTATCTCGGACGTGTCCGTAGCTCAAGTCCTCAGCTTTCCGAACTAAGCAATCTACATTAATATTACTATTAATACTTTTTCATTTTTTTCCAGAAGAAAGATCACGGATGCGGGTTTATTTTAATTATATTTTATTTTTTTCCCAGGGGTGATCGTATCGACCCATTGGTCCTAGAATATCGTGGGAGGGCTCATTTGAACGAAAATTAAAAGTTCTAGTACTCTCTTAAGTGACAAAAAAATGGAGGGCAACTAGGCCCCCTCCCACGCTCATTTTTTAAAAGTCATCCGATCTAAAGTTTGAGAGAGCCATTTGGGTCATGAGGGTCGAAAAATAGGATAACTCTGTCTTTGAGGATGACTTACTCCCCCGGAGTCCCCGGGGAGAGGGCTGAAAGTGATGAAATTTACCACCTGTTACAATCTAGTAGTGGCTATGGGGAAGTATAAAGACTTGTTAAGGGGGGAGTTTGTGTTGTAGGTGGGGGGGGGGTGGGGGGGCCGATGGGAGGCTATGTAACAGCCTTTATGTGAAAGGGGGGCCGGTCAAGGTCGCTGAGGGGGCGCCGCATGTAAAATAATTATTAAAGAAAAGATCAGAAATAAAATTAAAAAAAAAATAAAGTTTTTAATATTAAAGTAATTAGCACCATCAAAACTAAAAAAAGACAAACATTATTAAGTATATGATTGTGTTAAACCCCAATGCAATACCTCGATCTTTAAGGCAATCAATTTTAGTACTGTAATAAGAGATATTTATTATAATAAACGGAAAGTGATAGTAATGAGTAATTTTTAAAAGAATTTTAACATAATTTGAACTTAAGCTTAAAAAGCAAGTTATTTTCTAGGGGTAGAACCACCTAATATATTTATTAAGAATCAATGAATAAAGAAGTTAGTTACCTAAGTTAATTAGTAATTTACATATATTTATTAATAATCAAATCGTTAGTAAATAAAATTAAAAAAGTTTTGAAAAAGCCAGTTAGTAGGTATTATTTAGTATTATGGTCAGTATTAATCTTTCTTGTTTCAACATTCAATATTAAAATTTATCTACACTTTTAAATGTTACAGTGTCGACTCTTGTGTCAGACCTCACTACTACAGTCCCGTATGATAATTCATCAGTATAACAAGATTGATTTTTGACCTTGGTTCCAAATTCTAATGTCATTTCATGAAAGTGCAAGGAACTGTCCAGTTCTTTCATAATATTAAACCCTAAGATTACGGCAAAAGGCAAATTATCAACTACCAAAAAATCCCAGTAAAGATAATTGTCATTTGTACCAGGTAATATCAATGGTAACCTTGCAATGCCCACTACAGGTAATTGATGTCCTGAAAGTGATTTAATCAGAGTATTTGTAGGTTTTAGAGGTTCTCTATTGCGCTGAGGCAAGTAATCAAAGAAGTCTTTCTAAATTACTTATCTGAACCACAGTTAAAAAATTATTCTCACTAAAAATAATAAATTTAAACCTTATTAAAAAGAGTACAATAATTACTATTACTCTTTTACAAATTAAAAAAAAAAGTTTTATTAATAGATTTATAATAATGAAAATAAAAAAAATAATATTAAGTACTAATTTTACCTTTTAGTTTAAATGTTATGTATTTTCAGCCTGAAAATCCTGTCAGACTTTTTGAAAAATATCACAGTTATTATTGTTATCTTTTTCTGTGGTCAATATAAAACAGAAAACACTTCTTCTCTTCTTTATAAACATTTTATATAATGAGAAAATATGACTATTCCCTCTCTCACCCATTATAAAAAACAGGACAGGGGTGTGAGTGCTCCGGAGACTTTTTTTTAATATCGAATAACAATCGGCATCATATCTTTTCTCTGTTCGACCCGTCAGACGCTAAATAATCGGAAACAAGTGGAAACCCGCTATTACGAAGAATTCATTGTGTAACCATGTCTCAGTTATAGACGCAAACACACTGATCCACAACTGAAGACAGACGTTGGAGTAGCTTTTTGTTCGCACCGAGAACGAAGACCAGAAATGATCTGTGATAAGCTTACTTGATAATTATATAAACTGTGTTTTTATATCAGGATTGTTACTATCGGAAGTTGAAGTATCAGCATTAGTGTTCTGGATTGTAATCAGATTAGCGCCTTGATGTCCACGAGTACTTTCTTGAGAATTAAACGAGTTATAAAATTGTCACCGTCTAGAGTAGCAAGATTGAGTCGGACCTCGATTACCTCGGTTATTATAAGAAGACCGAAAATTCCTTGAATTTATTCCTCTGAAATTGCCCCTGGGCGAGTGGGGTCGACATGAGCCATTATTAGGAGGAATATATCCCCCACGACCTCTATGAAAGTTGGTCCTATTATTCAAAAACCGTCCTCTTCTAGGCTCATAACGAGAACCTCGGCTTCTTAAATTAGCAGAGGGTGTGGACACCGCCGAAATGAACCACGGATGTGGACACGGTACGAAATGAACCAAGTGAGACAGATATCTTGACAAAATCCTATTTATATTAATAAAATATACAAGACAACACAGGTATAAAAAAAATAAGATTTTATTATTAGAGAAGAGAACTTTTAGTTAATAGTTATGCAAGCATTATAACTAATATATTAATTATAATTTGTTCCTGATTAAAAGAATATAATAATACTGAAACACGTTAGAGATAACCAATTTATTACTAAAGTATTAATAAGTGAGTAACTTTTAATTATAAAAAAAAAAAAGTAACTCTTTACACGAGACACGTATAATAATCCAAATCGTTGCAACAGGTATTTTGTACGATCTTGTTTTATTGCATTCATGATTTGTTATTAACATTGTTCTTCACGGTTATGTCAGTCAAGACCAACCACTAATCGACTGATATCTTTACAAGAGGGTGAGGTGCTTGAACATGTAGGAACTTCAGTTACGAAGAAAACAATTCAACCCCCTTAAACTGAACATGTTTATTATCTTCATTTGACATAGAGATCTTCAGAGAATATCTTAACCACAACAGTTCCAGAGGGTCCCTCAGCGGACTCTCTTGAATTTCCGTCATCTCGATAATTACTTATATTCTCCCTTCAGCTGAGAAGCTTAACCACAGCCCTAACACAACCGGACTGATTTTTTCCGTGTCACTATATATAAAACTATATGTTATGTCAAATAATAGTATCTCAAGAAACTCATTCGCCGACATAGTGCGTCTTTATACATAAGTACACTTTGTTAAAAATGTACTTGTGTGAATAATTAGTTCATCTGATATATAATATTAAAGAACATTAGATGAAGACGGATTCTAACAAATTCATAGCAAATTGATTTTAATTCTAAAATTAGAAGAACAATTCTTACGAATATCAATCTTGAAGTTCTTCTGTTTTCTTTATTGATAAGGATCTTTAAGTAACTACAAGTCATCACTACTAAGAATTTATCTATTTTTTAATTTTATCAATTAATATATAATAAAATGATTGTTTAAATCTATACAATTGTCCGATCATCACACTCTAGACCTCATAGTGACCGGCTGTCGGGCTACCCCAACGTGGCCGGCAGCTCACACTGGTCGCGGGCGTTAGGTGTCTCTCTGTCGTTCTCAGTGTATCTGTGCTTCGGCTCTTTTGTGATCTCACAAATACTTCTCAAAGCTAAAAAAAAGTATTATTAAATTCTAAATGTATAAATAATAATAAAATTAATCATGTCCTTGTTTTTTTTTTCTTATTAACTGTTTTATTTTCGTTTTTTTGTGAAAAAAAAGGAAATAGTAAGGAAAAAACTTAAAAAGCAAACGTACCAGAACGTATTACGTTTATGAGGGAGTGGGCCCAGGGGCATATCCAGGATGTTTGTTTGAGGGGGGGGGGGCATAAATATTTAAAAAAAGCAAAAAAAATTTAATTAAAGTCATTGGGGGGGGGAGGGGTAAAGCCCCCTACATCCCTACCACAGGATAAGGTCGTTGGGGTACCGCCTACATTTTTTTTAACACGCTATTTTATTTTGATTAATGTTAAAATATATAAACTTTTTTATAATTAAATGACCCTGGGGTTTCAGGAGGTGTTCTTAAAGAATTGGGACAAAAGTCAACTTTAGCCAAAAGAGTGAGGTATTGAGGAGGGGCACCCCTCGTGGTTATGTAATAAGTTCTGGTCGTTT
The DNA here is from genome assembly GCF_049724085.1 of Artemia sp. Qi Xiang Cuo. NCBI lineage: Eukaryota > Metazoa > Arthropoda > Branchiopoda > Anostraca > Artemiidae > Artemia > Artemia sp. Qi Xiang Cuo. Next base: position 13,166,382 of record NC_142798.1, on the reverse strand, counting down.
TTATTTTTAATATGGTATAGAAATTTTCATTTTGGAATTTCAATTTTGCCTAAAAATTCTTGAATATTTCCCAAGTGTAAATTTTTTCCTTATAAATAAACCACTCGCCCGCCCCCGAAACTTCACGCTATTGAAAATTCTCCCCGTG
>NC_142798.1:13147981-13165734 GCF_049724085.1 Artemia sp. Qi Xiang Cuo | reverse complement strand
GAAAAGAAGCCTAGCCACACCAAAAGGGACCTGCGGATTGATGAATTGACCATTTCTCCAGATATACGGTCACTACCCGGAGATTTTCCATTCTTCAGCTTATTCAAGGCTGAAAGGATCTCATTCACCGTTGGCTCGTCTTCATTAATGAGGAGATCCAAAAATGGGCTGTCCGATATATCTGGTGGAACAGAAGGGAACGGGCGGTTGAGAGGGCTTTCGAAGTAATCCGCCCATCTATTTTTCCGGTCATCTGGATCAGTTAGCAGTCTTCCGTTTTCCTCTTTTACTGGTCCATCTTGTATGTTGGTCTTTCCGGCGATTTCTTTAGTTAAGCGGTACACAGCTCTCGTGTCCCCACGTCGGGCTGCTTCTTCTGCCATTTTTGCTTTCTCATTGAGGTGCTGTTGCTTATCTGATCTAGCACTTTTCTTCACTTGTTTGTCCATTTCTTTATGCGCTATGTCTTTCATGACATCAGCAAAGGGATTATTACTGAAGATGCTCTGTTTTATCTTCTTGCGGTCTTCGATCAAGTCCCATGTCTTCTGGGATATCCACTGTTCCTTTATTGACTTTTTGAAGCCAACAACTTCTTCAGCAGTGTCTGTGTAGTTTTTTTGTATAGTCATCCAAGCTTTTTCCACGTCTTGTGGTATATCAGCAAGTGTCTTGAATCTGTTCGAGGGTTTAATGCTGAATTGTCTCCTAACATCCTTGTCTCTGAGCTTCTCCACGTCGAAATTTCTAGGTAATTTTGTTGGTTGTCGAGATCTGTTGGAGCGGAGTTTCAACTTGAGTGTTGCTACAAGCAGTTCATGGTCCGACTCGACGTCCGCACTTCTTTATCTCATCATGTCTTTCAGACTAGTTTACCGCCGTCGTCGGATCAGAAAGCGGTCAATATGATTTTTGATAGCTTTTTCTCGAGATGTCCATGTATACTTATGAATATATTTGTGATCGAATAATGTACCTCCTATCAACAGGTCATTCGATATAGCAAAGCTGACTAGCCTGGCACCATTTTCGTTGATAGTTCCAAGCCCATGGTGTCCCAACACCTCGGGGTAATAAGATCTGTCCTGACCAACTTTTTCATTTAGGTCAACTGCCAGGCAAGTGACGTCATGGAGAGGGATGGAGTCTAGGACAGACTGGAGAGTTTCATAAAAATCGTCTTTTGTGGCTTCATCGGCATCATTTGTTGGTGCATAGCAGATGACTAGCGACAGCTTTGGATGTTTAGATGCAAATCGTGTATACAGGATTCTCTCGTTAATCGGCTTCCACGAGCAAAGATATTTTGCTATATTTGGGTTCAATATTGCTGCGATTCCAGCTTCATGTCAGTCCGCTTTTCTTCTGTACAGAACTATATAAGTCGTGTTGCTGTTTACTGCTTTGAGCTTCTTTTTCTCCACAGCCTCTCCATTGTGCTTCGGTCACTGCGAGGATGTCAAGCCGAAAGTTTTCGCACTCTTGTAGAGCTTGCTCAGTTTTTGAAAGAGCCGAGATGGTCCTTATGTTCCGAAAGCCTATTCGTACTGGTTTATTCGCGTTCAGAAATCTGGTCGAGGGGCATGCATGGGTCGTCATCATATTGGAATTTGATCCGAGGCTTTTCACTGACGTTTCTTTAGTATATTCTTTTTCTACGGGAGCAACTTGCTAGGCCACTGCCCAATCGGTTTCTTTGACTCGACTAGGGCAGGGACGCCAATCCCTGATCGAGGAGCTGGAACCCTCGGTGCCTACCCAAGTTGCAGAGGCCGTTGTCCAAGTCTGGATCTTCCGCCCTTTCGCAGTTGTCCTCCTGGAGAGGATCCTCCCACGATGGTATCCTGCAGTACCATACAATTTAACCCATTGCTGGAAGAAGGTTCGCAACTACGGGGACGTGCCCTTTCGCCGGTGTGCCCTGCTCAGTGTGCGTCAGAGGGGCCTTCATCCTCCTCCGCTTGTATTTATGACCCCCGGGCGAGGGTGCCCTAGTTTCACTTATGGACCCCAGGGGCTAGGTTCCCCTTGGTCCACGCCTCCCTTTATGGAGGTACCCAACATATCTGTAGGATATTCCCCTATCCACCACCTTGGGACGCACTGAGTGGCCTGGGGAGGGCCCTCGTCTGAGAAGGTGAGAAGGTTCTTCATGCCATTCGGTTTATTTTTGGACTTCCCTGCTCAAATGTTGTTGTGGAAAGACTTTTCAGCGTTCTGAAAACAGTAAAAAATGAGAAGAAGAATGGGCTCAAAAACGTAACTTTGGCTGCGACGATTTATTTCAAGTATGGGTTGAAGCGTAAAGGTCTGTATACAACTCTATATAAAAAAGTCAAAAACAAAAATAATGCGTGAAAAAGCGATCGGTTGGATATCATTTATGCCAATTCGTACCAATTCAAATAAAAACGAGGCTGTTGCACAAGTAGTAATAGAGAAGAAAAAATAATGGCAAAGAAAAACAAATAAATAAAAATATATTCATATGGCCCAGAATCTGAGATCTGGACCCAGAAGTAGAGTAGTACCTTATATTTCTAGCACATTAAGTTCCTTCCTATAGTATTCTATGGCACTATGTTCCTTCCTATGTTATTCTATAGCAGCTCTACACCTTTTCAAACAGAGTGAGTAGCCCCAAGCATAAAGGTAATACTTCTATAACAGCTCTACACCTTTTCAAAGAGAGTCAGTATCCTCTCACATGGCCTTAAACTTCTATGGATGCCCTAGGAAAACATTTCTATGGCAGCTCTATGCCTTTTCAAAGAAAGTGAGTATCCTCTCACATAGACTTAAACTTCTATGGATGCCCTAGAAACATATTTCTAAGGATGCTCTACGCCTTTTCAAAGAGAGTCAGAACTCTCTCACACAGTTTGACGTAGACATTTTTTTTTTAACCAAAAACTAGAAATTGTCAAATTGCGTATTTAGGAATGATTTTGTAGGAAAAACTGTCTATCACCCATGCATCATCCACTGTTCCATTTCTTTGATGTATGTGCTATCAGACTGGTTTCTGATTTTTTGGACAATTGCCTTAACTTGAGTTTGTTAGAAATGCGTCGTTGATAATTAAAAACTCGAATGCTAAACTCAGACAAACAAAAGGATTGTAACATCTGATTGGTTCGTATATTTTGCATGATATTTCTAAGGTCAATTAAGATGAAGAAGTGTCGGAGTGTAGGTTTTACATCACCAGGCACGTGCGAGGGAATTTTTTTTGGTGGGGGGCTTAAAAAGGCAAAAATGGGTGAACTAAATGAGTTTATAAGACGGATCGTGAAAATCCCAAGGTTTTTTGTACCAAGAATGGACCGGAGGTAGCCTCCTCTACATACACGAATGGATATTGCTAGAAGATTTTAAGACGGGCTTTGTTATTTAAAAAATCGGATGCTAAACTCAGACAAACAAAAGGATTGTAACACCTGATTGGCTCGTATATTTTGCATGATATTTCTAAAGTCAAGTAAGATGAAAAAATGTCTGTGTTTAGGTTTTACATCACCACGCACGCGCAAGGGAAATTTTTTGTTGGTGGGGGGGCTTAAAAGGACAAAAATAGGTGAACTATAGTAGTTTATAAGACGGATCGTGAAAATCCCAAGGTTTTGTATACTAAGAATAGATCGGAGGTAGCCTCCCCTACATACACGAATGGATATCACTAGAATATTTTCAGACGGGGTTTGTTATTTAAAAAATCGGATGCTAAACTCAGACAGACAAAAGGATTGTAACACCTGATTGGTTCGTTTATTTTGCATGATATTTCTTAAGTCAATTAAGATGAAGAAATGTCGGTTTGTAGGTTTTACATCCCCAGGCACGTGCGAGGGAAATTTTCTCGTGCGAGGGAATTTCAAAAGGTTAGATTCTATTTTTATTTTTTTTTTGGGTTGTTGTTTGTTGGTGTTGTTTTGTGTTTGTGTTTTTGTTTGGTTTGGGGTTTTTGTGTTTTTTTTTGTTTTTTTGTGTTTTTTTTTTTTTTTTTTTTTGTTTGGCACTGAGGACGACTTGGCGGAGGTCCTTGTCGAAATATTTGCTTATATTTTGTCATCTTCATGGTTCGCTGGCTCACAAAATCCTCGTTTTTTCACCCTTTTTGACTTTATTTTTCATTTTGTTATTTTCTCTCTTCTCTGAGTTTTCGTTTGTCATGTATAGCCAGTGTGGTCTAAGAATGTATTTATAATTTAATTTCTGATCGCGGGGGGCTGGGCACGGTTGAAGTTGTTTTAACATAAAAATACCCTCCCCCTCATCCAGGGAAAATTCCCCCCTCAAGACAATCCCATTCCTGTTGACTTTTGGAGGGTGTTTCCCCATTTTTCGATAATCAGGCAATTTTCTCAAGCTCTTAGCTTTTGACTGGCAACACTAAAGTTAATGAATTCTAAATCTTTAGCCCGTCTTAAAATACTCTAGCTATATCCATTCGTGTATGTAGGGGAGGCTACCTCCGGTCCATTCTTGGTACACAAAACCTTGGGATTTTCACGATCCGTCTTATAAACTAATGTAGTTCACCCATTTTTGCCTCTTTAAGCCCCCACCAACAAAAAAATTCCCCTCGCACGTGCCTGGTGATGTCAAATATCCATTCGTGTATGTAGAAGAGGCTACTTCCGGTCCATTCTTGGTACACAAAACCTTGGGATTTTCACGATCCGTCTTATAAACTAATGTAGTTCACCCATTTTTGTCTTTTTAAGCCCACCCACCAACAAAAAATTTCCCTCGCACGTGCCTGGGGATGTAAAACCTACAAACCGACATTTCTTCATCTTAATTGACTTAAGAAATATCATGCAAAATAAACGAACCAATCAGGTGTTACAATCCTTTTGTTTGTCTGAGTTTAGCATCCGATTTTTTAAATAACAAAGCCCGTCTTAAAATATTCTAGCGATATCCATTCGTGTATGTAGAGGAGGCTACCTCCGGTCCATTCTTGGTACACAAAACCTTGGGATCTTATAAACTAATGTAGTTCACCCATTTGTGCCTTTTTAAGCCCCCCCACCAACAAAAAATTACCCTTGCACGTGCCGGGTGATGTAAAAACTAAACTCCGACATTTCTTCATCTTAATTGACTGTAGAAATATCATGCAAAATTTACGAGCCAATCAGGTGTTACAATCCTTTTGTTTGTCTGAGTTTAGCATCCGATTTTTTAAATAACAAAGCCCGTCTTAAAATATTCTAGCAATATCCATTCGTGTATGTAGGGGAGCCTACCTCCGGTCCATTCTTGGTACACAAAACCTTGGGATTTTCACGAACCGTCTTATAAACCCCTGTAATTCACTCATTTTTGTCTTTTTAAGTCCCCCACCAACAAAAAAATTCCCTTGCATGTGCCTGGTGATGTAAAACCTACGCTCCGACACTTCTTCATCTTAATTGACTTTAGAAATATCATGCAAAATAAACGAACCAATCAGGTGTTACAATCCTTTTGTTTGTCTGAGTTTAGCATCCGATTTTTTAATTATCAACGACGCATTTCTAACAAACTACTCTCAAGTTAAGGCAATTGTCCAAAAAATCAGAAACCAGTCTGATAGCACATACATCAAAGAAATGGAACAGTGGATGATGCATGGGTGATAGACAGCTTTTCCTACAAAATCATTCCTAAATACGCAATTTGACAATTTCTAGTTTTTGGTTAAAAAAAAAATGTCTACGTCAAACTGTGTGAGGGAGTTCTGACTCTCTTTGAAAAGGCATAGAGCATCCTTAGAAATGTGTTCCTAGGGCATCCATAGAAGTTTAAGGCTATGTGAGAGGATACTCACTCTCTTTGAAAAGGTGTAGAGCTGCCATAGAAATATGTTTCTAGGGCATCCATAGAAGTGTAAGTCCATGTGAGAGGATACTCACTTTCTTTGAAAAGGTGTAGAGCTGCCATAGACGTATTACCTATATGCATGGGGCTACTCACTCTCTTTGAAAAGGTGCAGAGCTGCCATAGAATAACATAGGAAGGAACATAGTGCCATAGAATAGCATAGGAAGGAACATAGTCTGCTAGAAATATAAGGTACTACTCTACTTCTGGGTCCAGATCTCAGATTCTGGGCCATATGAATATATTTTATTTATTTGTTTTTCTTTGCCATTATTTTTTCTTCTCTATTACTACTTGTGCAACAGCCTCGTTTTTATTTGAATTGGTACGAATTGGCATAAATGATATCCAACCGATCGCTTTTTCACGCATTATTTTTGTTTTTGACTTTTTTTTATATAGAGTTGTATACAGACCTTTACGCTTCAACCCATACTTGAAATAAATCGTCGCAGCCAAAGTTACGTTTTTGAGCCCATTCTTCTTCTCATTTTTTACTGTTTTCAGAACGCTGAAAAGTCTTTCCACAACAACATTTGAGCAGGGAAGTCCAAAAATAAACCGAATGGCATGAAGAACCTTCTCACCTTCTCAGACGGGGGCCCTCCCCAGGCCACTCAGTGCGTCCCAAGGTGGTGGATAGGGGAATATCCTACAGATATGTTGGGTACCTCCATAAAGGGAGGCGTGGACCAAGGGGGAACCTAGCCCCTGGGGTCCATAATTGAAACTAGGGCACCCTCGCCCGGGGGTCATAAATACAAGCGGAGGAGGATGAAGGCCCCTCTGACGCACACTGAGCAGGGCACACCGGCGAAAGGGCACGTCCCCGTAGTTGCGAACCTTCTTCCAGCAATGGGTTAAATTGTATGGTACTGCAGGATACCATCGTGGGAGGATCCTCTCCAGGAGGACAACTGCGAAAGGGCGGAAGATCCAGACTTGGACAACGGCCTCTGCAACTTGGGTAGGCACCGAGGGTTCCAGCTCCTCGATCAGGGATTGGCGTCCCTGCCCCTAGTCGAGTCAAAGAAACCGATTGGGCAGTGGCCTAGCAAGTCGCTCCCGTAGAAAAAGAAACGTCAGTGAAAAGCCTCGGATCAAATTCCAATATGATGACGACCCATGCATGCCCCTCGACCAGATTTCTGAACGCGAATAAACCAGTACGAATAGGCTTTCGGAACATAAGGACCATCTCGGCTCTTTCAAAAACTGAGCAAGCTCTACAAGAGTGCGAAAACTTTCGGCTTGACATCCTCGCAGTGACCGAAGCACAATGGAGAGGCTGTGGAGAAAAGAAGCTCAAAGCAGTAAACAGCAACACGACTTATATAGTTCTGTACAGAAGAAAAGCGGACTGACATGAAGCTGGAATCGCAGCAATATTGAACCCAAATATAGCAAAATATCTTTGCTCGTGGAAGCCGATTAACGAGAGAATCCTGTATACACGATTTGCATCTAAACATCCAAAGCTGTCGCTAGTCATCTGCTATGCACCAACAAATGATGCCGATGAAGCCACAAAAGACGATTTTTATGAAACTCTCCAGTCTGTCCTAGACTCCATCCCTCTCCATGACGTCACTTGCCTGGCAGTTGACCTAAATACGAAAGTTGGTCAGGACAGATCTTATTGCCCCGAGGTGTTGGGACATCACGGGCTTGGAACTATCAACGAAAATGGGGCAAGGCTAGTCAGCTTTGCCATGTCGAATGACCTGTTGATAGGAGGTACATTATTTGAGCACGAAGATATCCATAAGTATACATGGACATACCCAGACAAAACTGTCAAAAACCAGATTGACAACTTTCTTATCCGACGACGGTGGAGAACTAGTCTGAAAGATGTGAGGAGTTACAGAAGTGCGGACGTTGGGTCGGACCATGAACTTCTTGCAGCAACACTCAAGTTGAAACTCCGCTCCAACAGATCTCGACAACCAACAAAATTACCCAGAAATTTCAACGTGAAGAAGCTCAGAGACAAGGATGTTAGGAGACAATTCAGCATTAAACTCCCGAACAGATTCAAGACACTTGCTGATATACCACAAGACGTGGAAAAAGCTTGGATGACTATACAAAAAAACTACACAGACACTGCTGAAGAAGTTGTTGGCTTCAAAAAGTCAATAAAGGAACAGTGGATATCCCAGAAGACATGGGACTTGATCGAAGACCGCAAGAAGATAAAACAGAGCATCTTCAGTAATAATCCCTTTGCTGATGTCATGAAAGACATAGCGCATAAAGAAATGGACAAACAAGTGAAGAAAAGTGCTAGATCAGATAAGCAACAGCACCTCAATGAGAAAGCAAGAATGGCAAAAGAGGCAGCCCGACGTGGTGACACGAGAGCTGTGTACCGCCTAACTAAAGAAATCGTTGGGAAGACCAACGTACAAGATGGACCAGTAAAAGAGGAAAACGGAAGACTGCTAACTGATCCAGATGACCGGAAAAATAGATGGGTGGATTACTTCGAAAGCCCTCTCAACCGCCCGTTCCCTTCTGTTCCACCAGATATATCGGACAGCCCATTTTTGGATCTCCTCATTAATGAAGACGAGCCAACGGCGAATGAGATCCTTTCAGCCTTGAATAAGCTGAAGAATGGAAAATCCCCGGGTAGTGACCGTATATCTGGAGAAATGGTCAATTCATCAATCCGCAGGTCCCTTTTGGTGTGGCTAGGTTTCTTTTCCCTCCTCTGGCAAAAAGAAAAAGTCCCCAAAGACTGGAGAGCAGGAACCAATATTAAATTGTTGAAAAAAGGAGACGCGACAGTCTGTGGCAATTACAGAGCCATCAACCTCCTCTCGATACCCGGAAAACTCTTCTGCATAATCATCCTGACAAGACTTCAAGCGGCCTTAGACCCGCATTTACGCGAGGAGCAACATGGTTTCCGACCAAAACAATCTTGCGTCGATCTGATATTCACACTGCACACCATGCTTGAAGAATCAAATGAGTGGAGACAACGTCTATATCTATTGTTTGTTGACTTTGAAAAAGCGTTTGACTCAATAGACCGCCCAATACTATGGAGGATCCTGGTCTTCTACGGTGTTCCTGAAAAGCTGGTTCGCCTTATCATGGTAATGCACGAAGACACGGAATGCTGCGTGAGAACATCTCTAGGAAATACGAGATATTTCAAAGTGATGACAGGTGTCGAACAAGGGTGCGTATTGTCTCCATTCCTCTTTATTCTCATAGTGGACTACATATTCAGACAAATTGATGGATATGGGATCAGAATTGCAGGCAGACTAGTCCAAGATCTCGAGTTTGCAGACGATGTTGGATTGATGGAGAAAGAGAAAAGCAAACTTAAAGACTTTTTAAGCTATTCAGCTGAAAGAGCCGAGCAGTTTGGGTTACATATCAACGCCCCCAAAACCAAGGCGATGTCAACCACTAACTCACCGATGAATATCCAGCTTGGGACTGAAAGCATAGAGCAAGTCACCGAATTCCGATATCTGGGTAGCACAGTCTCGTTTAGTGGCGATTCCGAAAAAGAGCCCAGAACACGAATAGCCCTGGCAAGCTCAACATTTCAACGACTTCGACCAGTCTGGAGATCAGCGAAGTGCTCAGTCCAGCTAAAACTTCGCTTTTTCAGAAGAAACGTCATTTCGATCTTGACTTACGTTAAGTAATGTTTAAACTCACAGCTGAGCAACAAACACGACTCACTGCATATGAAAACAACTGTCTTCGACGTATCATGAATATTAACTGGAAGGATAGAATAACAAACTTGGAAATTCACCACTACACAAGCCAGCCTGATGTCGCTGATGTAGTCAGGCAACAAAGATGGCGCTATCTTGGCCATGTTATCCGTATGCCAGGATCGAGACTACCGAATATGCTCTTTCAGTGGCTCCAGACGACACGCGTCGACGGGGAAGGCTCAAAAACACGCTTCGCAGGATATATGAGCGGGACAGGAGAGCCCTTCATGCATCCTTAGTCCCTGAGTGGGAGGAAATCTACGCCACAGCTCATTTCCGGGATGATTGGAGACTGTTAACGGGCACCCTGTGTGCCTCTGGAGGTACAGGAGGAGCTAAGGTCTAAGGTAAGGCATGATGAACATTAGTGAACTTTAGTACTCCACTTGGCGTCTTGATGGACGCCACCCAGTTTCAAAAATCAATCGGGTTTCCACCACTGAGCAAACAGTCGTCTGGACTAAGCAGCATCAATACCCGCCACTCTTTTTCAACCAGCCGAAAATCCCACGAGGGGTGTCTGAACTTTTGGCAAAAAAGCCGTAACGATAGAATATCACCATCCGATGTGACTTTTGGGTCTACAGTATATACAAAGTTGTAAATACCGTGAACAAATGGAAATCGATCGACTAGCTGGAACACAGCTTCAATATATAATTTCTGGGCAATCTCCTTGATGCTCTTGCATTTCTCCGTGAACGTTGTATCTTTAACTTGTAAGGAAAACAGACAGGCGATCGGTTCTGGTCCCATATAAACCTTAGAGGCGGGTAGAAACAACTCTTCTCTTTTAAGGTTCTCTTTCAATTTCTCTCTCAATTTCTTCTCTTTCAATTTGTTTCACATAGTCTTTTACTATGAAATTGTGATAAAAGCTCTTCACAACTTCTAACACTTCTTTTTTAAGCAAGTAAAATCGTTAATGTGCATACTTGCTTCTATTTGTATTTTTCTATCCCGTCGCCTCCACGTTGGTTGTTTTGTTTCAAATTTCGCAGGTCTATCCAAGTCTGACAAAACAATAACGTTTGTCAATCGCTTTTGTTGAAATCCCGCCGTTGTATCCAAAATTCCTATTTCCATAACAAAAATCCATAGGCTCGGCAAGGAAAAAAGGGGAAAATCCAAATTTAAAGTAGAAGTAAAGTACTAAAGTAGGTCTAGGATTATTAGAGGAGAAACATTCAAAATAAAGTAGTCTACCCTAAGCTATAGTAGAAATGGAAGAACTGCCTTCATTCCCCGGTTATAGTTTGTTTAGCACCCAGAAGAGCATTGAGGGTAAAAAAGGAGTTTATTTTTGATTTTGTTTTGTTTAAATTGACAGGTGAAAAGGCCCTTCGGCACTAGCAGAAGAATATAGTAGGATGAGTATTTTCACTATCTAATCTTAAATTTGTTCTTACTTAAATTTTTCTCTCAAGGCTCCTTTTAAAATTATAAATTTTAAAATTATAATTTTAAAATTTTTAATTATAATTATAATTAATTATTTAATTAAATATATATAATTAATATATTTATATATTATATATTTATATATTATTATATTATATTATATATTATATATTTATATATTAATTATATATTTAATTAAAATTATAATTTAAAAAAATAAAATTAATATTATAAAAATTTTCTAGCTGACGAAAGTCACTCTGGGTGTTTGACTTTATTTTTACTTCAGAGCATCAAGTATCCAAAGTTTTCCTTTTGTTAGCTTTTCATTTTCAGCTGGTAATAATTGATACATAGATAGATATTTTTGCCTGACTATCGAAAGCTGTTGTGGCCCTCCTGTCTATTATTATGACTTTGGCGAACGCAATCAGGCTGAATAAAATCGAAATGAAACAACATGAACATGTAAATAATTTCGAAGCTATTTACAGAAAAGTTGTATCAGGATAGAGCTAGCAACTCCGAAAAATACAAAAATTCAAGCATTAGCGCTCCTTTCGTAATAAGTGATATTGTTTTTTTTACAAAAATAAATATCCAGCAGGGAAATATTTCGTTTTACATAATATAACTACAAAATGTACCCCTTTTTTATTTTATGTCCCACGTTTCTAAAATTTATAAATATTTGCCTTCTTACGTTATTGTATCCAGGCACTTGGGAGTATGTCCTTTTGACATAAAGTAATTCAAGTTGGCAACCCTGCACCCAATCAGTCAGTTTTATTAACATGAGTAAAAAAATATTTAATTGTACCACATTTTCTAAGGTGTACCAAGAGAATTGAAAGATCTTCCTACGCTCATTGTTGTATAAAGCAATGGCTAGAACTATATTAAATTTTTTTTTAGTTTTACAATTTAGACTAATTTTTTATTTTTTTTTAATCAGTAACTAAACCGCTATAATTTATTCCAATTTAGGGCTTTATTTAATCTAATTTAAATAGAGGTTAAAATGTTTTAGTACTGATTAATGAGAATTTTTAGCATTCGAATTAAACAGCCATTGTGTTCCAGGAATCGTTCATAAGGAATTGGGACAAAACGTCAAAAATTTAACGTAAGGACAAAGGTCTTGAGGAGGGGCCAACCCTTTTTATATGCGTGATAATTTCTACTCGTTTTAAGGTTTGATGTTACTCTTTATTTTGAGTTGAAAAAACCGTTTTTTATAAATTTAATTTCTGATCGTTTTTAAATAATACCGGGAAATCCGGCTCCCCCTACAAGAAAAATTCCTTTCTCCTACAGAAAATTCCTCCATGGAAAGTTCTTTTCAAGTAAAATGTCCCTCTCCTCCCTCACCGGGGAAATTTCCCCCAGACAATTCCATTCTAGCTGAAAATTCCACCGAAAAAATTTCTTATGGATGAACTCGGGTGAAAATTATTTTTAGCACACTTTAATTTTTGATGGTTTTTAAAATCATGCCAGTAATCCCGTCTGTGAAAAAATTTTCCATTAAAACCAGCAAAAGGGCATTTTCCAGCAAATGTTCTTTTGGAGGCGGGGGTGTGCAACAAAAAACTTTAAAAACGCATCAAAACTGTGAAATCGATATCTACTTCCTTATGATTTCTGGGAATAATTCTGGTCTGCGCTGTTATTATGAAAGTAAAGAGTAACATTAAACCGCAAAAAGAAGTAGAATATAATTTGTATAGGAGGGGAACTGCCCCTTCATCATCGCTTCCTCCACCTCATGATCGCAGAAACTTCGGAGCGTGCTCATTGGATCAGAAATTGAGAGTTCTAGTCCTTTTTTTTAGAGTGCAAAGGGACTAGTGACCAACCAGCCGCGTGGGGGTGTTATTTTCCGAGGGGAAATTTTCCGCAGGGAGAGGGGGGAGAGGATAAACGCCAGCCACCAAATAATCGGGTTTCTCAATTAAGGCTGTTGTATATCCTCTGCTGAAAGTCCAGACTTCTTTTTTTGCTCGATCGCCTTGTATTCACGATTGAAATTCGTTCTTAAAACATTAATTTTCTTTTTTTGTTCGGAAACTGTATAATCTGGTCTCAATGTCTTTACCGTCAGATATATCCTGCCAAATGGTGGACTTTTTATATCATAGGCAGCGCAATACCGCTGCCTAAGTAAAGAACGATGTTGGCACAGTGTATTATTTTTTTTTTTCTTGGTCTTAGACCAGGGCACTTCGTATCGAAGGAGTTGTCGTAGGAACTTCAAAAAGGGCTCATTCGATTGAAAATAGAAAGGGCTGATGCCCTTTTCAATAGTCGACAGTGATTGGAGGGAAACTAATGACAAATGAAACTCAGAGAGGAGAGAAGGTAACAAAATGAAAAAACAAAAAGGGTGAAAAAACGAGGATTTTGTCAGCCAGTGGCGAATCATGAAAATGACAAAATATAAGCAAATATTTCGACAAGGACCTCCGCCAAGTCGTCCTCAGTGCTAAACAAAAAAAACACTAAAATCTAACCTTTCGAAGTTTACCCTACAAAGACAGAACAGACACTGAATAAAAACCAGGCAGAAATCAATGAAAATGAATTTACCAAAATGATTGGGCAAGGATCTTTCACCTTGCAATAGTTTTAGCTCGTCTACAATTTCGGTTTTCATTAGATATGCAAATAGGTTCTTTTACGTTATTTCGGGTGAAAATATTGATTGAGTCCTTCAAGATTAAACTGTCGTAAATTGGGCTTAATGAAATATCTCCAGTATCTCTATTTATTGCTAAATTTTGGTTTATATATTTTTTTATCTCAATTACCTCTTTAAAAGTTTGTGGTACGCCATTTACAGTTGATATTAAGGTTGCCTCGTCAAACAGAACTAGATGGGTCTGATTTACGAAAATATGCGAAGCCAATGCCGAATCAAAGTAATATCAACTGTAAATGGCGTACCAAATCCTCGTTTTTTCACCCTTTTTGTTTTTTCATTTTGTTACTTTCTCTCCTCTCTGAGTTTCATTTGTCATGTATAGCCAGTGTGGTCTAAGAATGTTTTTGAGGGAAGCTAATCCCCCTCCCACGCCCACCCTCCCATTTGCCTTTATGTTTAAAAACTAAATGTTGCCTTACGATTAAATCAAAATGCACTGTGTTAATGCTAATTCCCAATAAGGCATCTCAGCAGTGTCCCAAGAACGACTGAGGGCATCATGTTCAAACCTTCGGGGCTACTTCTGCTCTTAAAATTTAACCAAATCAATATAGCGTAAGTGTAGGCCTATCCAAGCTATCAAAGAAAGTAAACAGATTTTTGTACGAATTGTATGAAGTTTTCCATTTCAGGTCAACTAAAGGAGGTATGAAACTAAATTAAACACTACTATTTGTGTCCGGATTTTTAAAAGGGTGTATGTTGTTGAAAATTGCTGAAAGTTTTTCTCCAGCATACAAATAGCAGGCCAAACTATAAAATCTTAAAAAAACGAAAAGATTTAAAGTATTATTTTCTTTTTCCCTGAAAAGACAATGTCAGTATAAAACGAACAGAAATTAATTAAAAGAACATTTTCACAAAATAAGTTCTTCAAAGAAAAGTAAAGAACTCAATTAAATAAAAAATGAGCAAAACTAAAATCAAATAGTCTACCAAGCGTGAAACTACCACAAATCAGGATCGATAAATAAATGAAACCCAAAACGAACAGAAATTACAATAAATAACCGAGTCAAACTCAAAACGAGCAGAAATTAACATAAGTTGGGCTCAAAACCCCTATGCCTTCCCAAGGCCAGAACATAATTTGCAGTTTACTGAAAAAAAATACAAATGAATGTGCATTGTCAGTTTAATATACATATACTGAAATTTAGTAATCAAAATGTTAATATTATTTCATTTATTAAAGTTATAAAAGTAAAAACATTTATAATTTTTTCAGTTGGTAGTTTATACTTTTTTCAGCTGATTTGTGGTAGTTTCACGCTTGGTAGATTATTCGATTTTATTTTTGCTCATTTTTTGTTTAATGGAGTTCTTTACTTTTCTTTGAAAAACTTATTTCGTGAAAAAGTTTTTTAATTAATTTCGGTTATAAAAGTCTTTACTTTTAACTTTCCATAACTGAGGATGATCCCCATCTATTAATAAACAAATAAACTCGCGCTCCACATTTTTGCTTTCTTCCGGTAGATCTTCCATTGTTGTTGGCGCGTGATTGACGCAATATTTGAACAAAACTAGTCTAGACAGTAAATCACTCTCGTCAACCCATTGAGTCCTTCAAACTTTCTATCAATCACCGTCAACGCTGGACACAAGCGTCAAGCAGGTTCCTAGACGGTCAATCATACTTGAATTAATCAATTGACGGAAGCTTTTGATCAAAATGATTGACCGTCTAGGGTGTCCTTTAGGTTAATACTAATGATGTATATCAAAATATGATGAAAATACAATACTTTAGTAACAAAATTATCGAAACTACAAAAAAGAATTATGGTAGGGGGGCCACACAGAATGCATTATATTAAATGTCTCTAGGCGTCTACCCCCTAGAATATATCCTCCCCAGAAAATCCCCCTCTCCGGAAAATATCCTCCCGCGGAGAATAGCCGCGGTATCTATAAGGTTTTGATCAATATGGAACTTCATTCACCTAATTTAGACAAGTTTGATAATATGTTCTATTCCTTAAACGGAATAAAAATCCCCTAATTGAGTATTTTTGCTTAGTGGGGGGTATTTTGAGGTGACTGGTTTGTGGTTACGCTTCTTCAGTTAAGGCCGTACGCAGCGGAGGGGGGGTTATGGGGGTTTGAACCCCCTCCGAAATGTTCCGTTCTGACTCGTAAGAACGTAACAAAAATAGATATAAACAAATTTTGTATGCGTTTTTTTAGGTCTTTTTGTGTTCCCCCCCAAAAAATAATTTTTGTTTGAGTAAAACCCCCTCTGAAAAAAAAATCCTGGGTACGGCCTTACTTTCAGTACATGCTCCTATCAGTATATGCATGGCAACAGGCAAACTACCGTTTTGCAAATGGCAACTTTTAACGTTTTTATGTCAAAATTTGCATTCCATTCATGCAAATTGAAATTCATGTCTAAGTAGGAGTCACATTCCATCTTCTGAGTAAAGGAGGGATAGGTGTGCAATCCCTGTCTTTTCTACAGAAGAACTAAACAAACAAATCAGTAAATTTTGACTGAGTTGGCCAATTTTGAGTAATTATGAATTTCATGATACCGTACTTGTTCTAAAGAAGAAATGGTGGAAACAGGGCTGTAGACATTGAGAGGGAGTGGGTAATCAGCTTGGGAAAACACTAAAATATTAAATAAAAAGCCTCAGACCCCCTGAGTTTCAAGCCTTATGGGTTGTGTAGTACTTCCCTATATTTTCTACTACCAAAGTTGTAAAGAATTTATAAATTGAAATTTTTACTGCAGTAGCTTAAAGTATTCAAATTATTGAAACATTCTGATAGTTTCTTAGAGTAGAAATTCCTTTTTCAAGGGAAGCAGCAAATGAACTAAATATTCCTTTTTCGCTGCAGGTCAATACTCCAATGATGAATATATTTTGGTTTGTCCAAAAATAGTGGACAAACCTAAGGGTCAAAGGTCAATGCTGCATTATATGTCTGAAAATTCAGATGAGTCTCTCTCTCTGTATGATTAAATAAAAAAAACAAGTTTTTTAAACTGAAAGTAAGGAGCGGCATTAAACCTTAAAACGAACAGAAATTATTCCGTAATGAAAGGGGCTGTCCCCTCCTCAACGCCTCACTCTTTATGCTAAAGCTTTTTATTGTTTAAAAAAAGAATTGTGACATAGAGTCAAACTTTAGCACAAAGAGCAAGGCGTTGAGGAGGGGACAGCCCCTTTCATAGACGGAATAATTTCTCTTTGTTTTTAGGTTTAATGTTGCTCCTTACTTTCAGTTAAAAAACTTGTTTTTTTATTTAATTTCTGATCGTTTTTTAGTTAATGCAGTTTTTATTTTGGCTCACCGTCATTGAATAAGTAAACAAAATTTGCATAAATTTTTACTTTTCTTTTGCTAAATGGCTGTCTCTAAACTTGCTTCTGACGTAATTTACAAATTAACTTACGTAACGAACTTCTATATTCGTATATTTTTCTTCTGGCAAAAAATACAAAGTTGCAGATTTTTGCAGATATGAGCATGAAACCTATGTAATAGGGTTTTCTGATACGCTGAATCTGACGGTGGGATTTTCATTAAAACTCTTTCACTTGTAGGGGATGTTTCCCCCCTCTTTAAAAAATTAGGTAAATTTTCTCAGGCTCGTAGCCTTTGATAAGTAATACTAAACTTAATAAAATTTATGTATTTAGAATCAGTATTATAAGCCCATTCTTTTGATATATTTCTTGACATCAAAATTCCGTTTTAAATATTTTCGATTACTATTGAGCCGTATCGCTTGTTTTTTTTATTGTTTTTTTATTACGTATATGTTATTACGTATATGAGGGGGTTCTCCCCTTAGTGAATACCACGCTCTTTACGTTAAAAGTTAAAAAAAATTTAATTCACAAACCCCTGAACCGCAAAGGCCGTTTAATTAGAATAGATAGCTCTTTTGAAAGCACTAAAAAAAACTGTAGCGTAAAGAGCGAGGTATTGACTTGGGGGAGAACCCCCTCATATACGTTATAATTTCTGTTCATTTTAAGTTCTAATGTTGCTTCTTACTTTCAGTT
>NC_142798.1:13120099-13147481 GCF_049724085.1 Artemia sp. Qi Xiang Cuo | reverse complement strand
CCCCTTTAACGTTGTCTGATCGGGCTGAAATTTAGAGGACAGCTTTTTCTAGGGCCTGGGAGCTTATCCTCGAAATTTCAGTTCAATCTGATCACTCCTTCCCTGTTTTCGAAAAACCAAATATCAGGTTTTACGGGGATTTGCATGCTTTAAAAAATAAATTCAATTTACTAAAAAACAATTATAATTATGTATCTTTAGTCCAATGGTCAAGACTCCTGACTGTCAGGCGGAACACCCGGGTTTCGATTCACCGTCGGAGAAATTTTTTTATATAATGAATTTACAGTTTAAAAAAGAAACTCAGTTTCTTTTTTAAATAACTCCTGACACGATCGCAAACAGTTAGTCAAGCAATAATAAGTAATAAACTGTACAAAAACGTGCAGAAATTATTTGAAAAAAACTACGTTTTCTACAGAGTTAAAGAGGCTGAGTTGCAAGGTCGAACCTTAAAACGTACAGGGATTAGGAGGCACAGTTGGGGGGCTGCCGCCCCCAAACCCCCTGCTTTCGCAGCCTTTAAATAAAAAAAAAAGTTTTTTAAACTGAAAATAAGGATTGACATTAAATCTTAAAACGAACATAAATTATTCAGTATATGAAAGGGGCTATGCCCTCCTCAACGCCTCGCTCTTTACGCTAAAGTTTGTATTGTTTAAAAAAAAGAGTTGTGAGAAAGTCAAACTTTAGCGTAAAGAGCGAGGCGTTGAGCGTAAAGAGCGTATATATATATATATATATATATATATATATATATATATATATATATATATATAGATATATATATATATATATATATGTGTGCGTGTGTATATATATATATATAGTAGTGTGATATATATATATATATATATATATATATATATATATATATATATATATATATATATATATATATATATATATATATATATATTTATATATATATATATATATATATATTATATATATTTATATATATATATATATATATATATATATATATATATATATATATATATATATATATATATATATATATATATATATATATATATATATATATATATATATATATATATATATATATATATATATATATATATATATATATATATATATATATATATATATATATATATATATATATATATATATATATATATATATATATATATATATATATATATATATATATATATATATATATATATATATATATATATATATATATATATATATATATATATATATATATATATATATATATATATATATATATATATATACGTAACTTCCAGTGGTAATTCTGGAACCCAGTAACTTCCAGTGGTAATTCTGAAAAAGTATTACGCACCAGAGCAGCCCTAGCCAATGTGGCATTTCAGAGACTTCTACCAATCTGGAAATCCATAGCATATTCATCTAAGCTGAAACCTAGACTGTTCTAGTGCATTGTTCTGTCTGTTCTAATTTTGATGCCTACCATACAATGCCTAAATTTGACCAAAGATGATAAACCTCTTACCGCCTGTTAAAATACCTGTCAGTAGCAAATAAGAGAGCCAGAATCGCATAGGCACTCACTACGGGGCATCCTTTATTAAGAACAGTTTTGTTCGAATTATTGGACCTATTATAGGAATGCCAGAGAAAACAGAAACTGTACATGTTTTTATAAATTCAACCAGAAAGCGACAGTTTTCAGAAAAAAAAAATAGTCACTGCGAGTCAATAATTCTATGGAAAAAAATTTGAAAATTAATGGGTTAAAGTTTGATGTTATGGTTGTTTGACTCAGTACGTGGTTCATTGGCTCAGGAGCAGAGGCTGTACCAGGAGCCGAAGAGCTGAAGTGACCAGTAAATTCGTTTAGGGAGGGGTGAGAAAAAAAAAATTTATTCAAAAAAGTAAAGGGTTCTATTTATTTTAAAATGAGAAAAAAAGGCACAAACAAGAATTTTACTGAGAATAAAACAAACTTAAAGTTGAGAACCCCTGATTTTTATTTTAACTTTACAATTACAAAAAGGCTGATTTGTTGCAGCGACTTTTTATGTAAAAATAAATCCCATTACACAAACAGACGGCAACAGATAAAGGCTAACTCTTAAGTTTTCTAAATTTACTACTTAGCTATTTTTTAGACCTATAAAATTAAAAGGGCGTTAAATTATTTTATATTAAATTAATTTAAATAAGTGATAAAAAAAAAATAAATAAACAAATAAAAGAAATAAAACATAAAACTGAGAGTAACAGAAAGAACCAAATTAATGTTCAGTCCTCTGTAAATTTTGTGAATTAAAATGCCCAAATGAGCATTAAATGCTTTCCTTTAACGTAAAAGATTATTACGAAAAGCAGAAGAACAAGCTTGGAGGAACACAAAGGGACACTTTACTAATAATTATGACAAGGCGTCAGTCTATGAGTTTATAAAGTAAACAATAGGTTAAACATACTGCATCCAATAATCGTTAGCGTTGTCTATCAATGCTCCTTTCCCCTTCCATTTGTTTAGAAAACTAGAATAGACAGAATTTACTGGAGTCACTATGTATATTTTGTTTAATTATGTTTTTTTTCTTACCACTTTTTTAGTCAAAAATTGTCAGAAACATTTATTTCTCCCTCTTTACAGTCCTTCTTATTTGTGTGAGTGTGAGAGAGAGAGAGAGAGAGAGAGAGAGAGAGAGTTGCACAAAAAAAACTAACAAATTTTTTTTTAATATTTTCATTTTAATATATAAAAAAACAAAAAAATATTAAGGTTAAAAAAAAAAAACAAGTAATATCTTAACTAGTTTATAAACAGTCTTTATTTAAAAAAAGTTCCTGAAATTTGCAACAAAAATGTATTTGCAGCATATTATCAAATTAAGCTATCGGTTAATGAAAAAGCCGCTGTCGACCGTGAAAAAAGTTTGTGCTGGTATTTTTTTATTCAAAAAGTAGCCAAATACGTGACAACATTCAAAACTAATTTGCATCTGTTGCGCATTCATGGAATACAAAGTTAATTAGTGAAATAGTTTAACGCTAAGAAAATATTATTGGCCATAAATTACTTCTAAAAAGTTCTGTATTTGCATAAATTCAATCCATCTATTCCAAAATCCACTTACAGTAGCATACTCTTTGCAAAGTAGTTGCTCCCTATCCCCATTCATATTTTGCAGGACATTAAATTCCCTGGATGGATATACCCCTACCTGGTATATTATCTATTTGTTCCAACAACTATATGTAAAGTACTTATTTTTCACTTCTCTATTTATCTGTCATGGCAGAAACAGCACAGTTAGCTTAATTTTCAGCAAAGACAGTAATAACCAGACTATGTGGATGCAATAAAACAATGCTAAGATATGTAAGGGTTATGTCAAAAGAGTGTTGATTTAAAGGGAGGTCCAGTTGAACAAAGATTTAGTTAAATGGGGTTGAGTTTTACTCAGTCGACCAATGTCATTTAAATGGGGTTGAGTAGGTCGTGGAGTGGGTTTCATTGGGCCCCAGAAATCGTGGGGTCAGTTGCATGGGAAATCGGTCAAATAAGGTTGAGTTACACTTGATTTGAGTTTCACAGGGGTTGAGTTGCACGAAGGTTCAGTTATATACAGTTAACTTACACATGTGGTGCGTTATTGTCTTAATCAGCGGCTAGTATGTCCGAGGAGACGTTTAAATAGAGTTGAGTTTCATGAACGCTCATTTACACCCACTTCCTCTTATAAAAATCATAAGTTCTCTATAAAACTATCTTGTTTTTTTTTCTCTCTTTATATACATTTTCATGATATACCATTCACATGAAAAATATTTATTGTTTTAGAAGAAATCTGTAAAGTAAAGTGAACCAAAGACTGTACGTCTTACCCATAACCCAACAAAATATTGCTATGCCCCACAGAAGTGAAGATATTTTTTTGACACTTATTTGGCAAATGAAATACTGATTTAATGAGCACAGCTGGTATAAAGACATAACTGTTCACAATTTGAGAATCATGATTAGTTAAAAACTTTAATATAGTGGACGGAGGAGGAGCAATCACCAGGGTTACGTTCTTGGGCTACTTAATCCGTCTGGCGGGTAACAACTATTTCCAGTGTTATTCCTTGCAATGTTTTCGTGCAGCAAAGTTTAGTCTTATGCTTTATATTGTCAAATTATTTGAATCAATTAAAATTAAGTATTTTCCAGTAGGCATCAAGACATGGCTTATTATAGAAAAAGCCCAGACAGATAGTCCGAGTGATTGAAAGACACATCTGAGAAAAGCCCTTTGTAGGATTGTATAAAAATGATGTCATTTCATTTGTTGATAGATAAGTCTATCTATCATCCATTCAAAGGTCATTCCTAGGGCAGAACTAAGGTAGATAGTAATAGAATTAAGAGATGAAAGATTGGATTGATTGTGACTGATAATGTCCACTAGAGTTGTATGAAAAATGTGGGACTGAATTTGTTGGGACTTACTGGTGGCAATCAAGTTAAACCTAAGCCTAATAGGCCTGGAGTGAAACACCTATCCGCCACCTGGGGACGCGCTGAGTGGCCTGGGTCACTCAAACGCTTAATTGGTGTTTTTTTACTGAATTTATACAAAAAGAAAAAAAACAAATAGAAATAAAAGCTTTGATAAAATCGAATTAGGAACGATTGGTAGATTGATGAAAAAGACAGAATTCATTTTGTCATTGCATTTCTCGCAGCTTACTCTGCCTATGTAACAATCTGACTCAGAGAGATTAACACAAAAAAGAAGGGTTTTAGATAAGAGATTCCAAATCAGGACAAATGAAAAATTTTGGTATCTTATTGAAGTATCAATTCCATCTTTTCATTCTTAATAAAAATATATGTTGAGGTTAAAATGATGCGTTCCTTAACAGAACAGCTTTATAATTAGGATTGTAGATGTACATTCAACACTAATTTCCAGCGTCACATCTATAAAAATCACGAACAGACTAAAGTAGATGAGTAAAAATTTCACTTAGTTTGGTATTAATACAGCCTTTGAGTTTTGATAGAGGGAATATATTTAATTCAATGTTATAGATCTAAAATAACACTATTATGAAAAAAAAAGAATTAAACGACTAAAATACTCAACAAATGATCTATGACATATTTCTGTTGCATCATAAATTTTCTCTTGAAGTAAAATTTTACGGGCTTTTTTTTTTATTTATTATATTATGGTACTTAGTTGGCCATGTGTCTTGGAAGAGGGAAGAAGATGACGATGAGAGTGGGATTGAAGGAGTTTCAGTCTGAAGTCCCTGGCTAGTTTATGCCATCTTGTTTTCAAAGAAATCAGATGAAACTGATTTAGATCACTTTAAAAGGGATGGCTAAGGAAAAAGGTTCTAGCTACATCAAGGGTAATTGAGTGATCCAAATTGTCAATCCCTTTTGAAACGGTGCTGGCAATAATATCGCATAGGTTTTGGATGCGTAAAGACAGTAATTAACATCAATACGAGATAATGAGCAGCACTATATTCTGGTCTTTAGCCAAGCTGATTTAAGCTAGTATTATCTTTTATATTTTGATAAAGATCATCGAAAAGAAGAATATCAAAAAATTTAGAATGGGCTTGTATTTGAAATGGGCACAAGGTGGCTAAAATTACTTAGAGCACTCAAAGTAGAAATGTGTGTCGAACTTTTCTTTACGTAAATTATTAATTATGTTATATTTACGAAAAGATTGTAGAACGTCATATAAACCGAATTTTCCAGAATTTCGTGGTACAGAAATCTACTACTACTACTATTACTAACAACTCACCGCAGCACCAAGCCGCCAGAGGCCAACACAGCTACGCACGCTCCTCCTCCTCCATCCCAATCTATTCAAAGCCTCCCTTTATACTCCCGCCCATGAAGTTCCCAATTCCTTTAAATCTTTCTTTATGACGTCCTCCCACCCCAAGCGGAGACGACCTGCTTTCCGTTTAGACCTAGATGTTGGCCAAAAAGAACCATCTTCGGCACTCTCTCATTCTTCATCTACACAACTTGCCCTAGCCACCTCAACCTTTCTTCCATTATAGATCTAGAGAGCGGTATTGAACCACATTTTTCGCATTGCCTATTGTTTGAAATACGGTACAGAAATCTTGTCTTATTTATCACAAAGCTGAAAAGCCTTGGTAAATGTATCTACCAGTTTGTGTAACAGCTTTGTCACCTGTAGCAGGAAAATGTTACTTTACCACAATTTCACAATGTATATAATTTTACACAACATACATAGTTGCCGAAACAAATTATAGGAACAAAACATGTATTTAATATACTTTTTTGACAGGCACACAAACGGTATGACATGAAATTGATAACATTTAAAGTGAAAAAACTTTATATTTTTTTCTCTATAATAAGAAAACTCAAAGGTTTTTTTAGGTTTAAAGGTTAATATATTTCTATGATGGGCCTTGATTCTCTATTCCACCAATAACAAAGTAAAATAATTTTTAACTCTAGGCCTACCTTTTAATGAATCAAGAATCTTGGATTTTAATAGATATTGAGAAAATTGGTAGTATAAATAAGCAAATCGGTATTTTTCAACATTTTTCTTTGCGAAAAATTCGAAGTAGACAGATATATACATAAAAAAACTGGATGTAATTACAAAATTCAGGATTTTTTTTTTTAATTTTATCACGAATCCTCTAGGAGAAGACATCAAGACATATTGAAGCTTAATACACAGTATTCAAAACAAACAGAGAATAAAACCTGAATAATTTGGCTGAAACAATTTTGAGGAACCAAATGTGTATTTATTTGACAGAAATAAAAACATATATATATATATATATATATATATATATATATATATATATATATATATATATATATATATATATATATATATATATATATATATATATATATATATATATATATATATATATATATATATATATATATATATATATATATATATATATATATATATATATATATATATATATATATATATATATATATATATATAGTTGCTAGTTATATATAGTTATATATATAGTTGCTATATGAAACTACATTACATTACTTTGCTTAAGCAAAATGAACTTCAGAAAAGACAAAATGGAAAATCTTTTATATATATATATATATATATATATATATATATATATATATATATATATATATATATATATATATATATATATATATATATATATATATATATATATATATTTATGAAAAAAACTACGTTTTCTAAAGAGTTAAAGAGGCTGAGTTACAAGGTCGAACCTTAAAACGTACAGGGATTAGGAGGCACAGTTGGGGGGCTGCCGCCCCCAAAACCCCCGCTTTCGCAGCCTTTAAATAAAAAAAAAGTTTTTTAAACTGAAAGTAAGGAGCGACATTAAATCTTAAAACGAACAGAAATTATTCTGTATATGAAAGGGGCTGTGCCCTCCTCAACGCCTCGCTCATTACGCTAAAGTTTGACTTTCTCACAGCTCTTTTTTTTAAACAATAAAAACTTTAGCGTAAAGAGCGAGGCGTTGAGGAGGGCACAGCCCCTTTCATATACGGAATAATTTCTGTTCGTTTTAAGATTTAATGTCGCTTATCAAGGAGGCACACTTGTGCCTCTATAAAGAGGCGACCCACCACAATGTTAATCGATTTCAGGTCCTATAGGTCGCAGAGAGACGGCGGTAATCGCATTTTGTTGCCCAAGCTTAAACTAAGACACGTGCAAAATTTCATCCTCCTCCGACTTTATCTTCATGGGGTAAACTGGGCCGGAAGTTTCGACCCTCCCACCACAGTCCCCCTTTAAAGTTGTCCGATTGGGCTTAAATTTAGAGGTTAATCTTTCCTAGGGCTCGAGAGCTTATCCTCAAAATTTCATTTCAATCCGATCACTCCTTCCCTGTTTTCAAAAAACCAAATATAGCCACTTAAAATTCATCATTTCTTTTTTTTTCTTATCCACGCCTACAGGCCACAGTTGGCAACCGATCCGGGTGAATGAGGACTCATTCGAAGCAGAATTCAACCTGTGAGGGCCTTTTGATATTTTCAGACCGAAAAAATTATCCCCCGAATTTATATTTACGAAAAACCTCGTTTTCCTATAATAGCCCATGTTAATTTTTCCCACAACAACCCCCCTTTAACGTTGTCTGATCGGGCTGAAATTTAGAGAATAAGCTTTCCTAGGGCCTGGGAGCTTATCCTCAAAATTTCAGCTCAATTTGATCACCCCTTCCCTGTTTTCCATAAACCAAATATCAAGTTTTGTGGGAATTTGCTTGCGTCGTAAATAGATTTCATTTACTAAAAAACAATTACAATTGTGTCTCTTTAGTCCAGCGATTGATACTCCAGACTGTCAGGCGGAAAACCCGGGTTCGATTCACCGTCAGAGCAAATTTTTTATATACTGAATTTAAACTTTAAAAAAGAAACTCAGTTCCTTTTTTAAATTATTTGAAAAAAATTACGTTTTCTAAAGAGTTAAAGAGGCTGAGTTACAAGGTCGACCCTTAAAACACCCTGTCGAGAAAGAAAAGAATAATACACAATCATCTAACAGTTAGTCAAGCAATAATAAGCAATAAACTGTACAAAAACGTGCAGAAATTATTTGAAAAAAACTACGTTTTCTAAAGAGTTAAAGAGGCTGAGTTACAAGGTCGAACCTATAAACGTACAGGGATTAGGAGGCACAGTTGGGGGGCTGCCGCCCCCCAAACCCCCCGCTTTCGCAGCCTTTAAATAAAAAAAAAGTTTTTTAAACTGAAAGTAAGGAGCGACATCAAATCTTAAAACGAACAGAAATTATTCCGTATATGAAAGGGGCTGTGCCCTCAACGCCTCGCTCTTTACGCTAAAGTTTTTATTGTTTAAAAAAAGAGTTGTGAGAAAGTCAAACTTTAGCGTAAAGAACGAGGCGAAAGAAGTTTTAAGGAGAATCACTCTAAAAATGCTATTATATTTATAGCTAACAAAGGTTTAAGTCTATGCACAAAACCTGGCTTAACAAGTGACTACATATAAAATAAATTTAGTTATTAGAGGCACGTCGTCAGTGTAAAATGGTTTAAAGTTTAAGAGGGCTGTCCAGTTGCAGAATGTCCGTAATTATGTCCCTGCTGCAACTCCTGGATATTTGAGCAGTACCTCTGTAGGTGTGACTACATGGGTCTCTAGTCTGCAACTTTACCAGGTTTTCTTCAAATGATTAGTAGTGTTGAAAGAATTTCGAATCTCTCTACCTTTGACTTCTAGGTTAATTTAATTGTTGTCATCGTCTCCTAGAAGGCTCTATGCAACATAGAACATAATACGGCTCCGAATCAACTGTAAAAAAGATCCTTAACTCTTTTTATGAAGCGTCAAGATTACCAGCTTTCTTGAAAAATGAGAAGGAAAGTTACTTCTCTTCCATTTTCTACTTCGATCTGGAAGAGTATTGTCCACGACGGAAACCTTACGAGCTCCTCAACAATCTAGAAAATTTGTAAAAATTCCTGAATTCCTGAATAAAAAAGTTTGCCCCTAAAAGACCTCAAGAATCCCCATTACAAGGGGGAAATTCTTAGAATGCAAACACTGTTGGTCGCTTATATTCAATAAAACAATGTAATAGACACGTGAATATAAGACATGAAATGCCATACTGTGGCCTGCCAATTATACAACTATGTAATTTAACACAGAAAAGAAATTCCTGCAAACACGCTAAGCTTAGAATATTGAAATTAGTCAACGAGGAAATTGACATTTGACAATTTATCTGTATTTAACATGGAAAAACTTATAAATTTTCACCAAAGTTTACATATTTTCCCCTGGGTTTTAAACATCTTTTTTTTTCACAAAAAAATTATTATATATACTCTCAGAAAGTTATAATTCATAAAAACATTTTTTTATGTTTATTCAATTAAAGTATTTTTGTAAATTACTCTATAGTAATCACAAACCCTATTACTAGCACTACTAAAAGTCCTCAACTCTCCCATGAGTATTTTCTATTGACCATGCACGTGCAAAGAGGGGAAGGAGTGGATTTCAGGTCCTTTGAAAGCCTTCTAAAAACAAACAAAATAGACACACACGAAGAATACTTTCGATTCACAACAACAAAATAATGACTAATTAAAGATAAGAGTTAATATACTTTTCCAGTGTCATATTAATCAAATATCACAATAGCTTATGGACAATGTTACTGACCAAACAACTTACAAAACCTAGATAGTGTTCTGGCAGCGTTTTACTTTTACTTTTTCCTCCCCTAAACGTAACCTATGCTGAAATCTCTCACGCTTTGTACCGACCTGGGCCTCGACGTCTTCTGACACCCTCTATCAATTTTACATAGGTTTATTCCGTAGTTTAATGTATCTATACCTTTTGATGGTCACTAAACACTATAACACATAGTGATAACATGGGCTAATTACACCGTGATTAGCCTCGTTCTGGAAATATACTTCTAGTTCTGACCACTAACTACAACATATTCGGGTTATCAAAATTTATCTGGACCAATATTCAATATTTTTAGTCTAGAAATAATTATATATACAAACTCTTTTAAAAATTAAAATATATTTACTGTTGTAGTCGATCTCGGTTTTTCTTTTTTTAAACTGTCACTTTCGAAAGAGATTTTTTTTTTTATTTTATGCGTTGTAAAATATGAATATAATTGTTATAAAACGGTTCTTAATTTAGTCCGATTATTTGTTTCTTTTATAGCATTTGAATTGTATATAAACGTTTTTTTATGTTTATATTGTAGTCAATTGTAAAAACAAATCCTGTCGTTTGTTATTATTTTTGTGCATTTTTTGTATCTTTTCTTACAGATTACAATTCATAGTACGAAAGATCAAAAATAAAGAATAGAAGCTCTAGCCAAAATTTGGGCATTTGTACGACGGTGGCAACCAAGACTAAGCCTAAAAATTCCTTAATTGGCGCTGTCATTTTCCTAATTGACGAAGTTACTTCTGCAATTTCTTCGCAAGCTAAAAGATTTTCACTAATAACAAAAATCTATGTTTTATATACAAATGTTAAAAGCGTTGATTTTAGACACTTTTTTAGTAATTTAGGCAATCTTTCAAAATAAGCGTCGCTCTATTACTGCCACTTCTAGTGGCTGATGTATTTGCTACGGCCCACTCTTCAACTGTTAGCATTTTGATTTGATTAATCCCACAAGTTATTAATTGTCGTATAGTTTATCAATTTTTATGTTTCTTTGGAACTGTGCCTTGTCTCCCCCCTCTACCTTTAGATATATAGCACCTCTTTGTAATGAATTTTTGCGCACGTGTTTGGTCTTACGCACAGTATCTTATGGCATTTCCCAATACTATCGGGGAAGAAATATAACGGGGATCATCCGTACTTTTACCTGTCAGAAACCAACATATATGTTACGTTTCACAAATACGTTTTTGTGGAGGATACGTTTTTTAAGTCAACACTTAGTGCTGCTGAGCGGCAGTTTTAGCCATTTCTAAAACTATGACGTAACAAACTCATGTGAGTAACATGTAACAAAAATAACCAGCGTCTTAAAAGAGCTCCTCGGGTTTGTAGGGGGACTTTAAAAATGTATTTTAATCATACATATTTACACATAGACCGTTTAACTCTCTTAATTTCCAAGAACTGACGTCTCTGAGTCAGCAGGTTGAGAGCCTTAATATTAAAGTAGACAAAAAATATGGAATGCTGAATGGAATAATAAAAATTTCATATCGGTATACTTTATTTGTTTGATTTAGTTCTAAAATGTTGATTCAGTTTTTTTTTGTCTTGGATAGAATTACTAGTTTCGTTGGTGTGTGATTTTTGTCCAGAAGCTTCCCTTAAATAACAATGTTAAAATACAGGTGCATGAATATAAAATAATAACGTAATAACGTTATTGATAAAGCCATTCAAGGTTTCAAAATAATCTTTGCAACAAGAAATTTCAATATCAAGTTCAAAAAGTCAAAACTAAGATTTTCATATGAACCTTGTCGCTGAATCCTTTTTTCATACACTATGGCCCTCTTGGCCCAAGAACTTGCTTGGGTCAGTTGTCCCATGCCACTTGGAGGAAAAATTTGGCCTTAATTCGTGGAACAGATGCTTTTTTTAAACTAGTTATTGTGTGTTTGGGTTCCCTAGCTCCAGGAACTTAGGAATAGAAGTTTAAAGTTGTTACAAAAACCAGTTTTTGCCCATTTTAGGCTATATTAACTTTTAAAACAGGATCATCAAATAAGACACTTTGCAATCAACAACTATATCGAGTGAGGTGGTATGTCTACAAATCTTGGATAAAAAAAAAATATTAGAAAAAAGCCTCAAACCAAAAAGTCAGCCTGAACAATCCTTAAATTTCTTAATTGTCTTCACAACCCATAAGTTGCTACGCATACAATTTTCCAAAATGTTAATATATTTACTAAAAAGAGGCCTACAAAAAGTATAGGTGGAGCTGATTCTTGTTTTTTTGAAGGGAATTTCGGTAGTTCAAGGTAGTCTATGCTATTATATCCAGCGATTGTGTCCAGTGAATTTTAGTAGTTCCAAGTAGTCTATGCTATTATTTCCGGTGATTGTGTTTAACTGACGTCTTCTATAACTCAAATCATGAAAATAAATAACAAATAGACTACAAGCAGATGGAGACTTGGTGGGCAGGTGGCATCTGAAATGGAAACAAAGAAAATAAAAATTTAAATAAATACGATATAAATTCACCAAGTACAAAGATTTTCAACAGAGATGTAAGACGTAGGCCTGAGAAATTTGATTAACATTAACATTCAGTTTCATGTTTGGGTGCCCACGGTAAAATTCAAGTTTTAAAAATATTGGCAGTACCTAGAGTTTCTTTTTTTAATAGCGGGAGCTCCAGCGCATTAATAACTTGATAATTTTCTGCATGATCTTGCAATCAGAAATTTAACAACCGTATCTTTTACTAATGGAAGCCCATAACTTGATGGTGACCTGCTTGTTCTCACAATTAGATATTTACCAGCAGTTTAAACAGTCTGTATATATAACAGAAATCATTGCCTCATTCCTCATAATAAACATCAACTATCTCCATTAAGCAACCTTGGCAAGAGCGGTGGCCAACCTCTGTGCAGGCAACTGAAACCAAAAATCAACTAGTATTTATTTACTAGATGTAATATTAAAATTAAACAAACTAAATATATTGACTACAATATTTGATCAAATACTTACTATCTATAAAAATTTGCTACAGTATATTTGTTTAACATAATATTGTAAAAGGCTTGATAGAAATTGAAATAAAAAAGGACCCCCAACTCTACCCTACAAAATCAAAATACGGTAAGCCACAAAGTCAAGTCTACAGGAATAATAACTGGATTTACTTGAGGCATGAAAAACGATGGTACATGTTGTTTTGAACAAGGCAGGCTGGGAAACATGTATACGATAATTCATCAGATGTCATCAACAGGTATTGGAAAGCTGATAGCCATCTACTATTTATCTAACTGTAAATTACGAAAAATGTCAATTGGTGCTGATTTGTCAAATCTTTGACAAGCATAAATTTGCTTTTACCTGAAAGACGAGCCTCCAACCAAATTTCTATTAATAAATTAAAGTACCTATAAGTTATTTTTATTCATTAAGTTTTTTTTGTCAAATTTCAAATTTGGCTTGTTGAATCTTTAACAAGCAGAATTTGTCTCAATTAAGACGCTGAATCTTCGGTCTTGTTTCATTTGATGGTCCATATTTCTGATTATAACCAATTGTAAATTTAATTTTTTGGGGCTGCTCTCTTGATCTTATCGCGTTTGATAGCTCAGGTGGTTTCAAAGAATCGTCAATAATAATTGTAAATTGTTTTTTTTGTGCCTGCTTACTGACATTTTATAACTGGTCACATTCAAACCTGTAATCTTAATCACCTAGTGAGTTGATTTATCTAACAAAAAAATAAACTAATTTCAAAGATTTCAGGTATTTGTAAGTTTTAATTAAAACATTAAAATTATTTCTCAGGACCACAAAATTTTTAAAGTTTAAATAATAACTAGCTATTTAAAAATTTGTCACCTTGTTAATCCGTGTACTTAAAAAAAAGAAATTTTGCAATGTTTTTGGACTATGAAATGGAAATGGTCTTTGTATATTGTCTACTAATCTTCAAACTTTTGATTTCTTTTTTGCGGTTTTTGAACTGTTGTATTCCCCTGTTAAAATACATACAAATATATTTGCAATTACAGTTTTTTACTTTTTACTTAATTTAATGCCTTTTCATACTGCAGACTTCTGCATATTGATTTTAACTGTCAGTTGTCTTTTAACCGCATAAAATATGATATAATTGGCTGTCTTTTCATACTGCAGTCTTTTCAAAAATATTTTATTATTAAAGAAAGTCCCATTTGTAACAACGATATCTACAAATCTTTAAACTTTTGATTTTCTTATTTAAGGTTTTTGAATAGTTTTAATCCCTTCTTAAAATATATACAAATAATTTTGCAATTACCATTTTTTGCTCTAGACGTAATTTAATGTCTTCATACGGTATCTTTTCAAAGATATTTGATTTTTAATGCAAATCCAATTTCTAACAACGATTTTTCCCAAGCTTCAGTGTCTGGTTTTCTTTTGAAGGTTTTTGAATTATTGTAATTACTTTCTTAAATCTGTAAATTTTTTTTTGCAATTACCTGTTGTCTGTTTCGGGGGGTGTACGTCTTCAGCAATTCGGCAGTTCGGCAATTCCTGCTTCGTCAAGCCCAGTGCGATTTACTAACTGAACGCATAATCTCTTTTTCATGTTAGGCACTAAAATACATATTAAGAAATTAATGATATAGTATCAAAAAACGCATCAAAGTATCAAATAAAAATATCAAAAAACGGATTTACCTTTAACTAAAAATGACTTAGTAGTAATTCAGCCAGTGATATTGACCGAACTTACAGACGGGGAATATCATTAGCTTTTTTTGCAATATAAGAGATAAGATATTTATTTCAAAAATTTTTTTTTGAATTTTTTCATTCTTCTACACATGGAGTTTTACTGTCGCTTGTCTTTTAACCGCATACAATTTGAAAAGATTTCATACTGCATACCGTCTTTTCAAAAATATTTTATTTTTTTTTACACGGGAAGACACCATAAATAAGAAATAAGTTGAAACAGCAGTTAACAGCCAGCTTATGAAATCTCACAGGTCTTTCATCAATTTCAGTGGGATCTCAAGGGGATAACTGAATCCCCTATGGTCAAGATTCAAAATTTAGCCATTCTTAAAAGGAAGGTAGTATAATTTTTAAAGCACATATTATAACTTTATACGAGAGCAAAAATAAGGATCTTGAACTTTTTGCTTTTGTCCGAGGGTTTGAAAGAGACATTCTGCAGAAACTAAAGTTGGCATTCAAGTACATATGCATTATTTTGGCATTAACAAAATAATGTATCGTAGTCTATGACTTACAGGTACCCAAATATCTATTTCCAATAATTGCCAGTCTCAAATACACCTACCAATATTATCAGTGCATAAAATACACTAGAGAAATGTTTCTCTCATTCTTACAAAGGAAGGAGATACGCCCTTTCGTTTCAAAGACACAACGAAATATTACATAGCTGACGTTGCATGAAGCCAAAGCAATCTTTTTCGCTTTGCTACTTGGTAAATGTGCAGACTGAGGTAAAACAAAGTCCGAGTACAATGCAACAGCAAAAGAGCAGAAACGCGAATAACTTCTGCAAATAAACTAACACTATCTACTTTAATGTTCAGTATGGAAAATCATCGGTCGAGGGTGAAAACTCGAGGAATTCACTAATGATCCAGACCATTTTTCACATTTTCCTTCAGCGTTTGCGTTTTCTTATCAAACAAGCGTGTAAATTTTATACTGGTTCGAATAATAAATCGATAGGGTGAACTTGGGTAAGTCCGACACCGGGGTAACTCCGTCACCCCCGTCTTATCTGATTCAGTGAAGACAGAAATCTGTGGTTCTGTACTTTATTTTCTTCCTTTGGCTTGGTACTTGACAACAGTGTTCAGTATTGCCGCCATTTTTTAACCCCTCTTGTGTTGACTAAATTTTGAAATTTCAAGGAGAGTATCTTTGCTGGTCATAAGGTGGGTAGTAATTTTTAAATGATAGTGCAGAAACCTAAAGAAAGGATGGAATGACTGTAAATAGATGATGAGTTGATAGGATAGTTGAAGTATTTACTGTAATTTATTAGTATTTTATCCTCAAGCCAGTCAGGAGATACAAGGGGTGTCGGACTTACCCCAGAAAAACCCCCGTTCGGGGTAACTCCAGCATGTCGGACTTGCCCCGTACAGGGTAAATTCCGACACGGGGGGCCGGACTTACCCCGTGTATACGATTGGCTAGTCTTTTGCAGTTCTAGCCTAGATCTCAGTGAATTGTATTTGTCAACTATTCCTTGATCCCAAGATCTTGACGAAAAGGAGCGATATCAACTGAAAAATGAAACTGGAA
This sequence comes from Artemia sp. Qi Xiang Cuo, assembly GCF_049724085.1. Classification (NCBI taxonomy): domain Eukaryota; kingdom Metazoa; phylum Arthropoda; class Branchiopoda; order Anostraca; family Artemiidae; genus Artemia; species Artemia sp. Qi Xiang Cuo. The sequence continues at coordinate 13,130,941 of NC_142798.1, read as the reverse complement.
AAGAAGGATTATGCCAAAAATATACTTAAAGTTATGAGAAAACCTTGAATAAATTCCTTTTTTGATTTTAATTTGATCGAAGATACTTTTTTCAGATTTGAGTGTCTTAATTTTTTTGCATAAGATTTTGCTTTCATATTTTTCACTTTTTATGTAATTTTCTTGCATCTTCCAGTTGTTTATTATGTTTTTTTTTTCAATAATAAAGGTTTCCAGACATGAAAATGATATATACGAGTCTTTTTTAGTTTAGTTTATTCACTGTCTTGACCCAAGTCGATAGTGTGATGGAGTTTTATCAACTGCTTTTTCCATACCATCTGGTTTTCAGCCATATCTAATGTAAATTTGAAGGGCTAGAGGGGGGAGGGCAGCTGCCCCCCTCCCTACACCCATGAAAGTCAATACTATTATTAACAGCTAAATCTGTCAAAGCTGAAAGTAATTAGACATTGAAGAATCGCATTGTGCCAAGTTAATATTAAACCTAGTATCGTCGGATTGCTTTCCAATGAAACACTAGATAACATCGGATTTTTGGTTGTAACAGAAAAGCAAATGCATGGTAGACACGTTTAGGGGAATATATTTGAGTGTGAAGAGGGTTGGGGTCGAAAACACCAAAATACTGCCTGTGATTGATATGAATTTTTTCTAAACTTTGTCAATCAGTAACAATATAGCTGAATTCACGAGTACCCATAGGGAATAAACACAATTTCTGATGTTTTTCTCAGGATACAAACGCCAACAATTTTCTCATGAGAGAAAATTTGTTGCTCCCCATCTTCAAGAGATTTCCCCTCCCCAACGAGGCCAGGTGATAAGTGGAAAATAAAAATTGGTTTTTTTAATGTGGTTTAGAACAAAAAAAAGGTAAAGTGTCTAACTGAGACTCTAAAATTGTTTTCTGTAGGTTTTGGCTAGTAAAAAACCTTGATGAGGATATCTGATAAACTTGTACAGATATTTTTAAAAAAAAAACGTTAAGTCTGGACAGCTTTTCCTGCTTCCAATTTTCCGTCCCATTTTTCCAGAAAACGGATAGTCTAGACGCGCTATAAGCTTGAATTTGTCAATATGGCTTGTCATTTCTTATACAATAGCTACGCTTTACTATTGTTACTATAAACCTGCATTTTTTCCAGATGCCATGCAAGTACAACCGAAAAACCAACAAGGGGGCAGGAGGACGATATACTGCTGAACAGCTTAAACAAGCCAAAGATGAAGTTCTATCATGTCGAATGTCTTTAAAAAAAGCTGCGAAATTTTACAACATACCGAGGACAACACTAATGGATCAGACGAAGAAGCAAAGGACTTTCCGCGAATCGCCCGCTGTTACTCTCGGGAGAGCTCCGGACCTACCTCCTGATGTCGAGCAGAGTATGGCAAATTCACTGAAGGTCATGGAAAAGTGGGGCATGGGGCTTACCAAACAACAGTTCCTAATCGAAGTGCAAAAACATGTCAGCATGAACAAAATCAGTACTTGTTTCACAAACAACCGGCCACGTGAGGACTGGTGGTTTGGGTTTAAGAAAAGAAATAACATCTCGCTTAAGAAACCTGAGCATCTTTAAAACCTGAGGGCTGTGCAACAAGCAGACCTTTTCATCATTCTAGGATTTTATGACCTGCTACAAAAAACAGCAGAAGAGCTTGACATCTTAGATAAACCAGAATGCTGGTACAATTTGGACGAAACTTCGTTTTTTCGCGATCCTGATAGCCTTAAAATCGCTGGCACGAAAGGATCCTCAGCAACGCGTCGAACTGGTGGCAATGGGCGTGATACCACAACTGTGCTTGTATGTGTTAATGCATCAGGTGAGAAGCTGCCACCACTGGTAGTCTTCTTGGGAAAAAACACTTGGAGTTCATGGCTACCCGTTCAGGACTATCCAGTTGCATGTTATTCAGCTACCAAGAAAGGATGGATGACTGTGGACCTTTTCTATAACTGGTTTAAAGATGTTGTCCTGCCTCAGGTGAAAGAAAAAGCACTTCTTATTCTTGATGGCCATGGCTCCCATTTATCCTTGGCTCTTGTGAAGCTTGCTTCAGAGAAGAACGTTACCATCCTCAAGTTGCCAGCCCATGCATCCCATGTTCTGCAGCCCCTTGACAGGGTTATTTTCAAAGGGCTGAAATCATCCTATGAGCAGAAGCTCGTGAACTGGCAACGAGCACACCCAGGTGACGTCTTGTCACGACCAGGCCTTGTGAAAATTTTATGTCAGATCTGGGAGACTTACTTAACTCCTTCACTGATTCAAAAATCATTTTAAGTGACAGGAATTTACGATTCCGCTATTCCAGCGCGTATCAACAGCGACGTGATTGACAAGGCAAAGTTGGATCCAGCAAAGTTCAAACAATATGTTGAGAGTAAGAAATCGGAGACTCAGAATTTAACAAGAGTGACTACCAGGGTGAATTCTGCAACTGAACAGAATACCATTTCGGTGTTGGTTAGTCCGAAGAAGAATTATACACATGGCAAATCCTTTGAAGAACTTCTCTTGGACTCAGTACGTCGCCCTTCTCTTGATGCCTCCGGGACATCTGGTAGGCAGAGAGTTATCCGGGAAGCTGAAGTAATCACATCTGCAGAGGCTTTGAGAGTGATTGAACAAAGAGAGAAAGAGAAATAAGAAAAGCTAGAGAACAAAAAAGGGAAGGTACAAAAGAGCACACTCAAGCCAAAACTGAAAAAGAAAAAGAAAGATGAACATTCCAGTGAAGATTCTGACGTTGATGTCTAATTGGGTTCCTCAACTGACAACCTGGATATCCGTGATACTGATGGCAGTGAGCATGAAGAGGAGGAGGAAAAGAAGCTAAACATACAGCTAAATGAGTACTATGCTGTAGCGTACAATACCAAATAAGATCAACAAGGCTGGTATATTGGAAGGGTGCCTGATTTTCCCGATGAAAATCTTGTTTTGTATAAAATATCTTTGCTGCCTGAGCCTAGCCAACTATTCATATGATTGGCCGAAAAAAGATGACATTGACAAAGTCGAAGAAAACTACATCTTTGCCAGACCATTGAGGCTCTCTGGAGCTGGTCCAAATTCGGCACATCATCAGCCTTTACAAGAAGCACATTAGTGCCTGCAAGTGATCAAAAGTTTGTTTTCTCGAATCTCTCTGATACTAATTGAAACTGCTTTTTTTTATCCTATTATTTGAAGTATGTCGTTACCTTTTTCATATTTACAATAAACAATTTGAAAAAATACCTTTCTCAGAGACTTCTCCTATGTACAGGGTAAAACCAGCACTGTCGGAGTTACCCCATGATAAGCAGAAAGCTGATGTTCTGCTGTGGCACATACAGACCATTAATGAGAGTTTTTGGTTTGTATGGTTTTTCTGTACATAGAGGGACCCTCTATCATGTCTTAGTGTGAAATAATTTTTATCTCTACATACATAAGATTTACCTGGGAGGTGCCGGATTTACCCCAGACTCGGGGTAAGTTCGGCATCCCTGAGATGGGTTACTTTGGTGTAGCAACTCATGGAAACAACAAAACTTGGGGACTTTCTGGATTGTGCGGAATATTACTAGTATGATCAACAGCAACATCAAATAGTTTTTATTGTGGCAGAAACTCCAAAACAATCTTGCGACCAGATTAAGCTAAAAAAAACTCGATAAAGGGCCGGACTTACCCAAGTTCACCCTAGCGGAAGAGTGCAATTTTTATCGCAATCATTAGAACACCTGATCTCTGTGGCCTGAACAGAAAAAAAAACATGCTAAGGACAACAGTATTGACTGTCATACTTCCAATAACCAATTTTCGATGTTATGACGGTTCGAGGTTCTGAAGAATTTTTTTGGTCGATGTTATGGCGGATTTTCTACTGCTCCTGACTACTCGATGTTATGACGCCTTCCCCTTTTAAACTAGTATAACATTTTCTACATTTTTGGCTTTATGCCATATCGAAATTAGCACTGTTATTAAGTGGATTCGGAACAATTTTATAACCAAATTATGCTCACCCCTCTCCCCCGAAAAAATCCCCTCCTATATATATATATATATATATATATATATATATATATATATATATATATATATATATATATATATATATATATATATATATATATATATATATATATATCCCAGTAGCAAATATTATATGTGAGGGACGGGCAAATTGCTTTACTTACAGGCTCTTTCCCACCTCATGGACTCTGCGGGTATAACAGCCAAAAGGCATAGCTATTGAACCTTTTAACTATTTTGAATCAAATGGCTATCTCAAAATTTTGATTTGATGTCTTTGGGTAAAAAAGGGAGGTGAAACGCGGGAGCTAGTTGCCCTCCAGTCTTTTTGGGCACTTCAAAACGGCACTAGAACTTACTATTTTCTTTTAAATTAGCCCTCTTCCGATCTTCTTGGGCCACTGGTTCGATACGATCACCTTTGGAAAAAATAAACAAAAAGAAAATACGCATCTGTGATTTTTCTTCTGGTAAAAATACAAAATTCTGCATTTTTTAGATAGGAGCTTGAAACCTCTACTTTTTTAGATAGGGGCTGGGCTCTCTGATACGCTGAATCAGACAGTCGTTTTTCTAATATCGTTTTAATTATTGGGGGTGTTTTACCCCTTTTTGATAAACAAACAAAATTTTTCAGGTCTGTAGTTTTTGATCAGCTTGAAAAGCCGATTCTTCTAATGCATCTATTGTTATCAAAATTCTGTATTTTAGTTTCAGTTACTGCTAGGCTGAGTCGCTTCATACTACGTTAGCACGTAACAGTTCGTTGGGACGAACTGTTTGATTATTAAATCTTACATGATATTTCCCAGCTTTTGTTTATTTACTGTTTTCCTTTGGAAAGACATTGTCTTTAAGAAAACGTGTGAAGTAAAAATGTAATGTTGGGAATATAAAATAAGCAAAAAAATTAATAATTTTCGTAGTATTTTCATTGGACTTCGCAATTAATTATTAATTCAATTTTTTTCTTTCCTCGAAGGTTAAAAGTTGCAGTTAAAAATGCAAGTTTTTTGTCTTTCAGGTACAGTTTTAAATTTTAGGGCTTCTCATCGTAAAAAAAAAAAAAAAACAATGTGGGAAGACAGATAGATAAGATAATACAAAATATATATAGATAACCTGCACAGAGGGATACATGTTTGCGTAGGGAATAAGGTCGAAATAAAAATTAACACTCTCAAACAAAAGAAAAAGTCTTGGTAGGATGGTACAAAAGCAAAATTTAAAATAACTATAAAATAGATATAAATATTCCAAAATTAATTTTCAGGTGGTTTAACCACTCACATTTATCAATCTAGCTTTAAAGTTAACATTATTCTTTAAAGGATTAGAAATTTTAGCCTTTTATAATAAACGCTAAACAAAAGCACCGTTTTTTTACATAGTTTAATATTAGAAAGTAACAATAATTACAAAAATAATTTTGCTTTCTATTTCCTCAAAACCTAATCATTTTTTTAAATAGCTCTTATCACGTGTCCAAATTGTCATTTGTGTTCTTGATACCGCAAGAAAATACTGAATCGTACACACGATTTTAGAGTAAGGCTGACAAAAGCATCACACACATTTAACTTAAGAGCAACACTACAATTAAAATAACAATAAAGTCCAAACCACAAACTCTGGTAGGTAATTAAATCTCCCTAGCAATCCACACTTTGCATGCTATTTCAAAAGTCTTCGAAACCTTATTTTTCTTTACCGTTTGATGGCTGCATGGATGTATCTCCTTTAGTGCCTGTCCCTAAATTTTCTTTTTGTCAGCAGATAAGAATTTTATTGACATTAGCGTATTTATTATTAGCCAAGAATAACTACTAAGAAAATAATAATAGAGGGAAAGCATTTGGATTTTTCAGCCCAAATTTGTAATGGGTGGTCATAACTAAAGAATATGTGAAACTACCAGACAAAATCATTATATATAGCAGAATCAATGATGTCAATTCAAGGAGGGGGTCAGGGGGTCTGTATCCCCCTAGATTTTTTGCCCCTTCCTAGTTTTGGAAAACACCTTTATTGGGAAATATTTTCATTGAAAATGCATTTTTGGCGTATCTTAATTATAAAACTGAAAAAGCGACAAATTTGCACCTCCCCTTAAATTTCGTGGTGTCAAATTGCATTTCATGGTGGTATTTCAGGTAAATTGCATTTCAGGTATGTAGACAGGGTTAAGATCTTTGGCCAAGCATCCCCCCTACCAGGTATTAATATTTGTCCATCTTCTTTTTTTTATTTTGACCCATTCTATCTTTTCCTTTTCTATTTGTTTTAATATCTTAATAAATATGATGAAAAACAAATCAGTATTTCATATACGGAATAATTTCTGTTCGTTTTAAGTTTTAACGTCGTTCCTTACTTTCAGTTAAAAAAACTTTTTCTTTTTTATTATTTATCACTCCAAGAAACTGAATAAGATCTGCTAGATTTTTTTCCAGTGAAATTTCCAACACATTACTTTGAGTACCCTACTGACTAACCGTATCTCAAACAGTAAAGTGTATGAAAAGTGTGGTTAAAGTTTTTTAATGTTTAAAAAATAGAGTTGTGAGAAAGAGTCAAAGTTTAGCGTAAAGAGCGAGACGTTGAGGAGAGGACAGCCCCTTCATATACGGAATAATTTCTGTTCGTTTTAAGTTTTAATGTCACTCCTTACTTTCAGTTAAAAAAACTTGTTTTTTTTTTATTTAATACTAATAAAGGCTGACAGGTTGCCAAGCATTGGATTATGAGACAATCCAGATAAGGTCAAACAAAATGCAAAGCATACTTGAACATGGGAAGTAAAGTTCATACACAAAGTACAGTTTAATGCTCAGACTGTTGCTGCAAAGGCTAGTCAGACTCTTGGTATATTTAAGAAAACTTTCAGTAGTGTTCCCCCTTGAGGTGTTTCAAAGCTTTAAAGGTTTAATTTGGCCGAAGTTAGAGTTTGGTATGTGCATTGCCAACCCAATTAATAAATCACACCGAGAAACTCTAGAATAAGTTCAGAGATGTACAATTAAATGCATCAAAAATCTCCATGACATTCCTCATCCCTCTCTCTTTAAAAAACTAACCCACCAAAAGAGAAGTGATATGATTATGACATTCAAGCTGCTCAACAATAAAGAGCTTCTCCCAAATATCTTTCATCTGCGTGTCTCATCAAGAACAAGAAGACATGATCAAAATCTTTTCAATAAGTGTACCAATTCAAGGATGTATAGGAAATTATCTTATAATTGGGTGGTGAGTCTATGTAACTTGTTGACAAGGATTTAGTCTTTTCAGCCAGTATTGAGTCATTCAAGTCATTAGTTGACAAGGGATGGTACAACAAGCCCTCGCAATTAGTTTGGGACTCATCTGACCAGTCATAAACAGAATCTTCACTGACTGGCGACTACAGGATCATCCCATTATTAGCTAGTGTGACTTAAGGAAGGATTCAAAGGATTACTGGAGAAATTGGAAAGTGGAGCAATGAATTGGGTGTGTAGCAGAGTATCATATGTTGCAGTGCTGGCCTCAGGTGGGTGAGCAATGAATTGTAGTTAGAAGCAGTAGTGGTGTAGCTTTACTGCACATGTTTTCTGATTACGTTTTACCTTTGTATCTACTAAGACTGATATTGGGATTAATTATGTTAGAGCTTACTTTGCTTGTTATCTGCTTTTTTACAGGTAGCTTATCTTAATATCAATGTCTTCTTCATAGTGTTGAAGAGGGTAAAAATCATGAAAAGCAATCAACTATCTATCAATTGGGATGCTCAAAACATTTTTTTCAGAGTGGAACAAGTTTTACAGTTAAGCAAGACTAATCACTCAAAGTCCCTTGGCTGAAAAATCTAAGAAATTTTTGCATAGGCTACCACCACCTAATCTGGGTTGGTACTCAATGTAGTGAAATATTTAGCATATTTTAAATTAGTGACTAAGACACGTATAAGCTCAGATGGTGCTAAAAAAAAATCCAAAGAGTAATTTATTCCCACTCAGTCTTCCGAAAAGTGATCAGAAGGATTTTGAGACTAGTGACAAATGCTACTACTGAAATGAAAATTCTTATCAAACCATGCAGTAGCACTAACAGAAATAGAATAGTTAGAGAAAAAAATCAACCTGAAGTGATGAACCATATTCTCTGCAAAAAAAAAACAAAAAACTTTTGGCTGCTGATAATACTCTCACACTTAATCAAGTTATCACAAACTGGCAAACAAATCATTGGCATACACAAAGCTTAGAACTTCGAAATAAAAATAAACTGAACACGAAGTAGTGTCTAAGAAGTACAATGTCTAGATCAAGAAGAAGTGTAGAGTGCAAATCAAGATTTATGCCCCAAAAGAATGCCTGATGTTGGCTTACAAAATGATTTTTTAAGTGTCAAATCCTTTTGGAAAACAAGATTGAAGATTAATTGCAAATGTGTAGTTAATTGCAGTATTTTGTTGCATTTGAACCTCATTTTTCATTTTCCAATCAAGACTGGGAGCTTTCCAGTCAAGACTATTCAGCCCTTTTCCTTTTGACTCTCTATATGAGATGCGTTGGACTATTGTGAGTGGTTGCTAATTGTTTATCTTGTGATGGTTCAGTTTTGAATATATGTCTTACAGTAGCTTTTTTGATTCTAGGAACTGAAATATAGGGAATATATTTCTAGTTCAGTACTCTGTGTGCAGGTTAGATCAGCTAGGCTCTTGACTGATCGTTAAATTTTGTGATGTTTGAAACACTTCAACAATTTACCTTGAAGGACAAACTGTGCAAAAGTCAGCATATTACACTCAAATAGGCAATGGTAAATTGTTTCATTTCTTGCAAAGCAATGTCTGTGAAGTGGGGAGGAGGAGGTTAAACCAGTAAAATTTAAAAACTGATAGGAGAAAGCCCTCCCCCCAAATGCTTTTGGTTACTTGGTAAAATAATTAGTCGGTAAAATTGTGGCGCAAAACGCCATAATTTTTCCAATGCCGCTAAAATTCTTTGTTCAGTTCAAAAAAGACCATGAGAATACTGGCATGTCATCTACAGAAATTCTAAACTTGGTTGGTAAACACAGCAGTATTTTCAACTCCTGTGATTTTATAGATGAGGTCATAGCTTTCCGTTTGGTTAAATAAACAGCATTAAAATAGTGATATGATAAGTACCAAAACCTAAATCTTGTTTGGTAAATGCAACGGTTTTACTGACTTGTGTAGTTATTTTACATACTTTATTTAAAATGGACATTATGCTAATTATTGACAAAAAAGTTGGTAAAATCTTTGGCCCCCCCCCCCAAACATTTTGGGTAGTAATGACACTAGCCTCAACTCATTGCAAGATGTTTCAGATATACTATTTTTATAACTTGGTACAAAAGAGAATTGCCAGGAGAATTGCCAGTTAAACTTTTAAGATAATATTCTATGTTTCTAGCAAAACCACTCTCATCAGTGATCAATCAGTTGTTCAAGGAGCACAAATTCCCAAGTGCTCGGAAAAAAGCCTACGTGCGCACCTTGCCCAAAGTCAAAGACCCGAAATACAGTGATAAGCTTTGTCTGATTTCTATCACGACTAAGATGTCTAAAGTGACCAACTCCTTTATTTATAGAGGTCCGAGCCCAAGTTCAGCCAGCCCTTGATCTGTTTCAGTACGGCTGCTTGAAAGGGAGTAGTACAATGCATTATCTAGTACGTCTCTACCACCTGATTACCGAGTGGTTGGACAAAGGCAGTAGCCTCGTTGACCTGCTTTGAGTTGATTATCGTAAGGCATTTGACTTGATCAGCCAATATACAGCAGCAAATAACTTCGAAAAGACGGGCGTGAGGAAGCACATTTGGCTCTTCGTTGTTGACTTTCTGCGTTACCCGCTACCAGTGTCTATGCCCTCTACCCAAGTGACTTAAACTCTGCGTGGGCTGAACTGACGTGTGGCACACCACAAGGCACTAAGCTGGCAGCTCTTTTGTTTTCAGCGGTAATTAACTACATGATCCTTGAGTTTGAAGACAGATTCAAATATGTGGATGATATATCACTCCTTCTGAGATATCTTGCTGAATAGTCAGATGTGTCCCCAGTTCAGCAGTGAGATCAGTAAACCCTTTCTTGAGAAGTGCAGCATTAATGACCTCCAACTTAGTGTGAATAAAACACAAGTCATGAGGTTTAATCCACTTAAGCATGGTCTCTCATGGCGGGATCCATGGTACCCTACTGCCTCAACCTCAGTAATTCTTGGGGTTACTTTCAGTGTCAACTGTTCATGTAGTGCGCACATAGCCGGACTAGTGAAAAAAAGTAGTTGCACACAATGGTTACTACTAACCTTGCGCTGACTGGGTTTATCACAGTCAGCTGAAGACGGTTTATGTCACACATGTGCGCCCTATCCTAGAATAAACGTGTCCTGTGTGGGGCCCTCAGGCTCATAGTATTGACCACCTAGGTGAAGATCTGGAGGTCATTCGAAAGTGATACTAAGCCTGAAATACAACTCTTATGAGGCTGCCCTTAGTAACTTACGACTGCCAACATTGCGTGATAGGCACTTGCAGTTGATGTGCACTTTTGGGCAGTCCCTTTTTCCGTCCCAGAAACACCGTTTGTTGCTTCCCCCACCTGCACCTATATCCTTAAGGAAGAACCTGACTCGGCTTAGAGAGTTTAAAGTCTTTTTATTCCTAATTTTCTGCATCTAAAATATTCTCTTAGATTCAAATTATTTAGCTTATAATACAATGTTTGAAACCGTTTTGTCTCTTTCTGTAAAATACATGTGTAATTAAAAAGAAATATTCGA